>NW_026521682.1:0-83091 GCF_021234435.1 Artibeus jamaicensis
CTTGCCATGTATAGCACTTTTTTTCAGCAGTTTTTCTCTTTCAGCCTTAAAATATGACTTCCGCCAAGAAGGAGGCGTAGGTGGGAATATTTTTTGTCCTCGCACAACCAAATCTAAAAACAACAAAGTTTTAACAACAATAAACATAATCAGGATAAGTGAGGAAGATGGTGATGGAGTAGGATGGAGCAAATTGTAGCTCCCATACTCATGGGTGAAAATCCTGGCAGATCTATAGAGAAGCAGTGCACTAATCCATCGGTTATCCAGCATTTGTGAAATTAAAAGAGCAGAGATTGTGACAGACGCTGAAACACCAGAAAGCGAAAGGTCAGTGGGGCCTTAGGGACCAGAGTAAAGACAAAGCAGTGGCGGGCACCCCCCAGCCAGGTGGCCCTGGTGCTGCCTCTAAGGCCAAGGACCAGAGCCATTGGTCTGAGACCAACACCAGAGGTGTCTGCCACAGGAGCCTGGGCACCCAGCAGCCCCAGTGGCCACCAACGCGGTCCAGCAGCTCCCTCACTTCCCGTATAAGCAAAACTGGACAACACCGGACAGAGACCTGTCTGCTTGCCGGCTTGCATTATCAGGGAGGGGTACAAAGACACAGGGCCCTGTTCAACTGCGGCCTCTGTGGTCACAAGCCTGGGAGAACTGAGAGACACATTGGCCTCACTGGTCTAGCTGAAATCTGGGCTGGACTGAGAGGTAGGCTGTCTGTAGAGTTTTGCTTTTTTTTTTAAAGTGGACTGAGGTATTCTCCTGCCAGGACAGCTTGGTTTGCTTCCCACCTGGCCTTGCAGCAAGCCAGTGGAAAAGCAGAGGCATTTGGGGACTCACCACAGGACCGGGAAGCACCCTGCCGGTTTCGCCATAAGTCTCCGCGCCACAGGACAGGAAATGCCCTGCCGGTTTCGCAGGTCCCGGACTGCCCAGCGGGTGGGCATGCGCAGGTGCGGAGACTTGGGGGTCACCGCCACAGAGCTGGGAGGCACCTTGCTGGTTTCTCGGATCCCAGAGAGCTTGGTGGGTGAACACAGGCACAGAAGCCTCTGAATCCCCCACACAGGACTGGGAAGTGCCCTGCCAGTTTCAACTGGCCATTGTGCACAGGCGCAGAAGTGGTTGAGTCCCGTCACAGGACTCAGAAGGACCCTACCAGAACCCGTGGGTCCCAAGCAGCTTGGAAAGTGTGCAGGGGCCCGCACCCCAATCTGGTAGCCTGGCTGGTGTGCGCACTTGCGCTGGCATCCCAACCCACAGGGATATCCTACTACAACCAGAAAAACCAGTCTGGACAGTTTGAAACAAACAAGGGAAGCGTTTCTTTGTTGTTGCGTTGTTTTTGTTGTTGTTGTTTGTTTGTTTGTTTATTTGTTTGTTTATTTTTTGGGTTCCCCCCATTTTTTAGTAACTTTTTTCTGCATTTCTTTAGTAATCCAATATATTTTTAATTTTATCACTGTTTTATCCTATATACTTTGTCCCTCTCCTTTCTTTTTCCCTGTTTTAGTCCTTCTTCCTTTCCTTCTAAACTCATCGCTTTTGCCTCCCTTCTCCTGCCTTTTTGTTTACTTGTTTGCTTGTTGCTTTGTTTCCTTTTACCCACGAGAGACACAAACAACTAGGAACTGTGAAAGGACCAGAATGGGGCCCAAAGTGGGGGCATCTCAACAGTAGAGACAGAGAGACAAATTTCACCTTCCTATAGCAGAGAAGCCACGAAGTGTTGCATATTTTTTCATTATTTTCACTTCTTTTATATTTTAATAATATCTCTGTTTTCCTTCTCTTTCTGTATAGGATTCTCAGTTTTGAGTAGTATATTGTATTATTAGAAAGGTTCCCCCTGTCCTTTCCTCCACAGTGCTTTGCTAATCCTCTAAACTCCACTCCACTTGTTTTCAGTTAGCACACTACCTAAAGCTCTATACCCCCTACTCAGATCACATAGAGTTTGTTATGACTGCTGCTCTAATATTAGTGTAAATAATAGCTGATCTATACAACAGTAAATACTTCACAACACATCTCCCTGGTCTTAGCCCATTGTACAGGTCCCTGAATTCTATCACTGTAGTGATTAACTCTATTTGCTGACACACTACACCTATTTACTGTTATAAACACTCACCTTACCTCAAAATCTGACCATCTGAAACCTCACTGCTTTCTAGTTCCAACTAACAAGCCTTCCCCCCACAACAAGAGTCTTATCTTTTGTCCATCCTCTCATAAAAGTGGCAAGTTGGGCTGAAGAATACGGTAAACACTATATATAGCCTAAAGATTGCCTATCTCCTCTCTACCAGCTATGACTGTAAATATCATAAAAAACTCTTCTTCTGTCATAAACGATTTTGCCTCTCCCTTCAACTGATGACACATACACGATAAAAGAAGTGGAAACAGAGAATATCACAATAGCTGAAAGAGTCTGCACCACTGAAATTCACAAGTATTATACCAGAGAGGTTCACAACATAAACCCAGAGAGTCAGAACAGATCAATTTTAGAAGCTAAAGCTAACAAGACATTGTTTGTCTTTCCATTGTCTCACAAACAATGGGAAGACACACAAACAATCCCAAATGTAAGAAAAAGCAGAAGCTTCAGGAAGAATGTTAGATGCAATAGAGGCTAATCAACTATCCGATAGTGAATTCAAAGCACTGGTTATCAGGAAGTTCAAAGAGCTCACAATGAGCTACCAGAAACTACAGGGGAACTACAATGATCTCACTGCAAACTATATCAACATGAAATAGGAAATAGAAACTATCAGCAAGGGACAAGAGGAAATCAAGAATACGATTTCCAAATTAAAGAACACAGTAGAAAGTTTCAAAAGTAGGATAGATGAGGCAGAGGATAGGATTAGTGAGCTGGAGGACAAAGTAGAAAGCATCTCACAGAAAGAGCAGGAAAATGAAAACAAACTCAGAAAGAATGAAGAGGAATTAGAGAAATACAAGAAAATATGAAACATAATAATATCTGAATACTAGGGATACCAGAAAGAGAAGAAGAACAAGAGATAGAAAACACATTTGAAAGAGTAATTGGAGAAAATTTCCCTAATTTAATGACAGAAAAAGTCACACAACTCCAGGAATTACAGAGAGTCCCAATCAAGAGGAACCCAAGGAGGCCCACTGCAAGACACATCATCATTAAAATGGCAAAATTCCAAGACAAAGAGAGAATCTTAAAGGCAGAAAGGGAGAAAAAAAAGAAGTAACATATAAGGGAGCCCCAATAAGGTTAGCTACTAACTTCTCAAGGGAAACACTCAAAGCAAGAAGACAATGGCAAGAAATATTCCAGGTAATGAGAACCAGAGGCCTACAACCAAGGCTACTTTACCCAGCAAGGCTCTCAATCAAGATAGAAGGCCAAATAAAGAGCTTCCAAGACAAAAGAAGTCTAAAAGAATATGCCTCCACCAAACCAGCCCTACAAGAACTACTAAAAAGACTGTTTTAAGGAAAGGAAGGAAAAGTGAGAGAAACAGAGGAACACAGGTACAAAAATGGCAATGAATAAGTACCTATCAATAATAACCTTAAACATAAATGGATTAAATGCTCCAATTAAAAGACACAGAATGGCTGAATGGATAAGAAAGCATGACCCTCACATATGCTGCCTACAAGAGACCTACCTCAGGACAAAAGACCATCACAGACTAAAAGCGAAAGACTGGAAACAAATTTGCCAAGCAAACAGACAAGAAAAAAAAGCTGGGGTAGCAATTCTCATATCAGACAAAATAGACTTCAAAAAGAGGGCCATAAAGAGAGACCCAGAAGGTCACTTCATTATACTCAAGGGAAGAATCCACCAAGAAGAAATTAACATCATAAATATATATGCACCAAACATAGGACCACCAAAATATATCAAGAAAATCTTAGAGGACTACAAGAAAGATATTGACAGCAACAATTATAGTAGGGGATTTTAACACCCCACTATCAAAAATGGACAGATCTTCCAAACAAAATATCAACAAAGATATTGTGGCATTAAACAACAGCCTAGATTAAATGGACTTAACTGATATATATAGAGCCCTTCATCCCAAAGAAGCGAAATACACATTCTTTTCAAATGCATGTGGAACATTTTCAAAAATAGACCACATGATAGGACACAAAACGAGCCTCAACAAATTCAAGAAAATTGAAATCATACCGTGCATTTTCTCTGACCACAAGGGACTGAAATTGGAAACTAATCCCAAAGGAAAAAATCCAAAGTACCCAAACTCATGGAGACTGAATGGTGTGCTATTACACAACAAATTGGTCAAGAATGAAATTAGGGAAGAAATCAAAAAGCTACTGGAAACAAATGAAAATGATCTCACAATGACCCAAAACTGACAGGACACAGTGAAGGCAGTCCTGAGAGGGAAGTTTATAGCAAAACAGGCCTACCTAAAAAAGATAGAAACATTTCAAACAAACAACCTAACCCTACGCCTGCAAAAACTCGAGGAACAACAACAAAGACAGCCCAGAGCAAGCAGAAGAAAGGAAATAACCAAGATTAGAGCAGAACTAAATGACATAGAGACTAAAAGCACAATCCTAACGATCAATGAATCCAGGAGTTGGTTCTTTGAAAAGATAAACAAAATAAACAAGCCTTTAAGTAGGCTTATCATGAAAACAAGAGAGAGGACTGAAATAAACACAATCAGAAATGAAAGAGGAGAGATTACAACTGATACCACAGAAATAGAAGGGATTGTAAGAAATTACTATGAAGAACTGTATGCCAAGAAATTTGAAAACCTAGGGGAAATGGACACATTTCTAGAAAAATATAATCTCCCAAAACTCAATGAAAAAGAAGTAGAAAACCTGAATGGACCAATAATAGCAAAAGAAATTGAAGCAGTAATAAAAAAACTCCCATCACACAAAAGCCCCGGACCAGATCATTTCACAGGAGAATTCTACAAAGCATGTAAGAAAGTGTTAACCCCTATTCTACACAGACTATTCCAAAAAATCCAGAAGGATGGAAAACTCCCAAATTCTTTTTATGAAGCCAGCATCATCCTAATTCCAAAACCATACAAAGACACAACAAAGAAAGGGAACTTCAGGCCAATGTCACTGATGAACATAGATATTAAAATGCTCAACACAATATTGGCAAACCGCATCCAACAATATATAAAAAAGATCATATTCCATGACCCAGTGGGATTCATCCCAGGAATGCAAGGATGGTTCAACATTCCCAAATCAGAAAATGTAATACATCACATAAACAAAAGGAAAGACAAAAATCACATGATCATATCAATAGATGGGGAAAAAGCTTTTGATAAGGTACAACACCCATTTATGATAAAAACAATCAGCAAAGTGGAAATAGAGGGAGCATTCTCAATATAATAAAGGCCATATATGAGAGACCTACAGCCAATATCATACTCAATGGGAAAAAACTAAAAGCTTTTCCACTAAGATCAGGAACAAGACAAGGATGTCCACTTTCACCACTTCTATTCAATATAGTTTTGGAAGTTTTGGCCACAGCGATCAGACAAGAAAAGGAAATAATAGGTATCCAAATTGGAAAAGAGGAAACAAAACTGTCACTGTTTGCAGATGACATGATAGTGTACATGGAGAATCCTATAGACTCTATCAAAAAACTGCTCAAACTAATTAATGAATTTGGCAAAACAGCAGGATACAAAGTCAATATCCAGAAATCAAAGGCATTTTTGTATACTAACAATGAATCAGCAGAAGCAGAAATCAAGGAAAAATCCCATTCAATATAGCAAAAAGAAAAATAAAATATCTGGGAATAAACCTAACCAAGGAGGTAAAAGACCTGTAAGCAGAAAACTACACACCACTGAAGTAAGAAATCAGGAGAGACACAAACAAATGGAAACATATTCCTTGTTCATGGATTGGAAGAATTAACATCATCAAAATGTCCAGACTACCCAAAGCAATATACAGATTCAATGCAATACCTATTAAAGGACCAATGGCATATTTCACAGACATAGAACAAACACTTCAAAAATTTATATGGAACCATAAATGACCCCAAATAGCAGCTGCATTTTTGAGAAAGAAGATCAAAGTAGGAGGTATCACAATACCTGATATCAAACTGTATTACAAGGCCACTGTAATCAAAACAGCCTGGTACTGGGATGAAAACAGGCACATAGACCAATGGAACAGAACAGAGAGCCCAGAAATCAACCCAACTCTCTACAGTCAATTAATATTTGACAAAGGGGGCAGTAACATCAAATGGAGTAAAGATAGCCTCTTCAACAAATGGTCTTGGGAGAACTGGACAACTATGTGCAAAAAGGTGAATCCTGAGCACCGACTTACACCATACAGCAAAATAAATTCAAGGTGGATAAAAGACTTAAATGTAAGTCATGACACCATTAAAGTCCTAGAGGAGAACATGAGCAAGAAAATCTCAGATATTCCACGCAGCAACATTTTTACCGATATGTCCCCTAGAGCAAGGAATATAAAGGAAAGAATAAACAAATGGATCTCATCAAAATAAAAAGCTTCTGCATGGCAAAAGAAAACAGTATTAAGTTAGCAAGACAACCAACTGTATGGGAAAACATATTTGCCAATGATATCTCAGACAAAGTTTTAATCTCCAAAATATACAAAGAACTTACACGACTCCACTCTAAGAAGACACCCAACCCAATTAAAATATGGGAAAAGGACTTGAACAAACACTTCTCCAAGGAGGACATACAGAACATCCAGAGACACATGAAGAGATGCTCAATATCGTTAGCTATCAGAGAGATGCAAATTAAAACCACAATGAGATACCACTTTACACCAGTCAGGATGGCTATCATAAACAAAGCAACAAACAACAAATGTTGGAGAGGTTGTGGGGAAAAGGGGTCCTTAGTTCACTGTTGGTGGGATTGCAGACTGGTACAACCATTATGGAAAACAGTATGGAATTTTCTCAGAAAAATAAAAATCGACCTGCCTTTTGACCCAGCAATTCCACTGCTAGGATTATATCCTAAGAATCCTAAAACATCAGTTTCAAAGAACCTATGCACCACAATGTTCATAGCAGCACAATTTATAATAGCCAAGAGTTGGAAGCAATCTAGGTACCCGTCAGTAAATGAATAGATCAAAAAAATTGTGGTACATATACACAGTGGAATTCTATGCTGCAGAGAGAAAGAAGGAGCTACTACCCTTTGCAACAACATGGATGGAACTGGAAAGCATTATGCTGAGTGAAATAGGCCAGGTGCTGAAAGACAAATACCATATGATCTCACCTTTAACAGGAAGCTAAACGACTAAAGAAGCAAGCAAGCAGAATAAAAACAGACACTGAAATACATTACAAGGGGACAGTGACCAGAGTGAAGAGGGAAGGGTATTTAAGGGGGAAAAAGGGGGAGGGATTTGGAGGAACAAATATGAAGGACACAGGGATGAGAACTAAGGGGGGTGGAAATGAGAGGGAGGTGGAAGCACGGAGGTGGGGGGATGGGATGGGAGAAATAGACAAAAAACTGTACTTGAAAAATAACTAAATAAAATTATTAAAAAATAAATAAACACAACCAAACCACACAGAAAATCAATAATACGGAGTCTGGAAACAATGGACCACTCAGCTAATCCAGTGAGAAGGGTGAAACCAGCAGTGGAGCCAGTCGGGCAAAAAAGATCCGGGCGGTGAACAGGCAACCGGTGGAGAGGATCCTAGGTGCAGGCTAGCTACAGGCAAAAGCCAGGGAAGACGCGCTGCTGGCTGTCTGCAGTTGGTCTCGCATTTGCACTCAGATAAACCAGTGAAAAGGCGAGGGTTGAGACAGATCTCAAAGGCCCCAGCGACTGGCACAGGGCGGCAGACTCACACATTTGCACTCGGATAAGCAGATGGGGGGAACGGTGAGGTGGACTAGGAGAATGGAGAGGACCGTCCTTGTCCCTCTCTGACCCCACCCCCACATACAGATCGCAAACCTGTGACCTGGGTGGCCCCGCCCTGGTAGACACCAAGGCTCCTCTCCTCCTATTTAACAGGCAGGAACAGATCAAAACATGGCTCAAGAACAACTCAGAGCCCCAGAGCCCATAAATCTAAGCGATGAAGTAATACCCAAACTTTCAGATGCACAGTTCAAAACACTGGTGATCAGGATGCATACTGAACTGGTTCATTATAGTCACAAATTAGAGGAACATATGAAAGCTAAACTAATTGAAATGAATGGAAATGCACAGGAAACCAAAAGTAATGGAAAGGAAACTGGGACTCAAATCAAAGGAATGGACCAGAAAAAGGAAAAAAAATGACCAAACAGAAAAGAATGAAGAAAAAAGACTTTCAAAAAATGAGGAGTGGCTTAGGAACCTCCAGGACATCCTTAAACATTCTAACATCCAAATTATAGGGGTACCAGAAGGGGAAGAGGAACACCCACGAGTGGAACACTTATTTGAACAAATAATAAAGGAAAATTTCCCCAATCTGGCAAAGGCAATAGACTTCCAGGAAATACAGGAACCTCAGAGACTCCCTAAGAAGTTGGACCCAAGAAGGAACACACCAAGGCACATCATAATCATATTAGCCAAGATTAAAATGAAGCAGAGAATCCTAGAAGCAGCAAGAGATAAGGGGACAGTCACCTACAAAGGAGTGCCCATCAGACTGTCAGCGGGTTTCTCAAAAGAGACCTTACAGGCAAAAAGGGGCTGGAAAGAGGTGTTCCAAGTCATGAAATCCAAAGATCTACAACCAAGATTGCTCTATCCAGCAAAACTTTCATTTAGAATGGAAGGACAGATAAAGTGCTTCTCAGATAAGATCAAATTCAAGGAGTTCATCATCACCAAGCCCTTATTATATGAAATGTTAAAGGGACTTACCTAAGAAAAAGAAGATAAAAAAGATGAACAGTGAAAGGACAACAAACTCACAGTTATTAACAACCACACCTAAAACAAAAGCAAACTAAGAGGACAGCTAGATCAGTAGTGAACCATAGAAATGAAGATCATATGGAGGGTTAGCAACAAGAGAGTGGGAGAAGGAGAAGGGGGGGAAGAAGGTACAGAAAATAAGTAGCATAAACAGTAGACAGAAAATAGATGGGGGAGGGTAAGAATTGTATGGGAAATACAGAATCTAAAGAACTTGAAACACATGTTCATGAACTAAAGGGGCAAATGGTGGGGGAGGGGTGTGCAGGGTAGAGGGGAATAGAACAAATGTAATGGCATAATCAATTTTTTAAAAATAAATAAATAATAGAAAACAAAATAAAATAAATAGCCTTAAAATATAAAATATAATCCCACTAATTTCTGGCACTGCAAGATTTCTGCTGAAAAACCCACTGGCAGCCTTCTGGGAATGCCCTTGTAAAAGATGAGGCATTTTCTCTTGCCACATTCAAAATACTCTTTGTCTTTGCTGTTTGACAATGTAGTTATAATGTGTCTCACTGAAAATTCCTTTCACATAAACTTGTTTCAAGTCCTGTGACCTTCTGATTCTGGACATTGATTTTCTTCCCAAGATATGGGACACTTTCACTCACAGTTTTTTAAAATAGGCTTTATGCTCCATTCTCTCTCTTGTCTTTCTAGATACATCATAACATATGTGTTCGGTTTCTTGATGGAGTCTAATAGGCTCTTAGGCTTTGTTCACTCTCTATCATTCTTTTATCTTTCTGCTCCTCTTACTAGTATAAATTCAAATGACATGTCTTTGGGTATGCTGACTTTTTCTTCTACTTGATCAATTCTGTTTTTGAACCCCCTCTAGGGAACGTTTCAGTTTACTTACTGTCTTCCTCAACTCCAATATTTCTGTTTCACTCTTTTTTTTTAAGTTAATTTTATTTAGTTATTTTTCAAGTACAGTTTTTTGTCTATTTTTCCCATCCCAGCCTCCCCCGCCCCTTGCTCCCCACCTCCCTCCCATTTTCACCCCCCTTAGTTCTCATCCCTGTGTCCTTCCTGTTTGTTCCTCCAAATCTCTCCCCCTTTTCCCCCTTAACTTCCCTTCCTTCTCCCCTCTGGTCACTATCCCCTTGTTCTCTATTTCAGTATCTTTGTTTTTTTTTTGTTTTTTTGCTTGCTTGTTTGTTTTGTTGTTTAGCTTCCTGTTAAAGGTGAGATCATATGGTATTTGTCTTTCAGCACCTGGCCTATTTCACTCAGTATAATGCTTTCCAGTTCCATCCATGTCGTTGCAAAAGGTAGTAGCTCCTTCTTTCTCTCTGCAGCATAGAATTCCATTGTGTATATGTACCACAATTTTTGGATCCATTCATTTACTGATGGGCACCTAGGTTGCTTCCAACTCTTGGCTATTGTAAATTGTGCTGCTATGAACATTGTGGTGCATAGGTTCTTTGATATTGATGTTTTAGGATTCTTAGGATATAATCCTAGCAGTGGAATTGCTGGGTCAAAAGGCAGGTCGATTTTTATTTTTCTGAGAAAATTCCATACTGTTTACCATAATGGTTGTACCAGTCTGCAATCCCACCAACAGTGAACTAAGGACCCCTTTTCCCCACAACCTCTCCAACATTTGTTGTTTGTTGCTTTGTTTATGATAGCCATCCTGACTGGTGTAAAGTGGTATCTCATTGTGGTTTTAATTTGCATCTCTCTGATAGCTAACGATATTGAGCATCTCTTCATGTGTCTCTGGATGTTCTGTATGTCCTCCTTGGAGAAGTGTTTGTTCAAGTCCTTTTCCCATTTTTTAATTGGGTTGGGTGTCTTCTTAGAGTGGAGTCGTGTAAGTTCTTTGTATATTTTGGAGATTAAAACTTTATCTGAGGTATCATTGGCAAATATGTTTTCCCATACAGTTGGTTGTCTTTTTAATTTAATACTGTTTTCTTTAGCCACGCAGAAGCTTTTTATTTTGATGAGATCCCATTTGTTTATTCTTTCCTTTACATTCCTTGCTCTAGGGGACATATCAGTAAAGAAGTTGCTGCATGAAATATCTGAGATTTTCTTGCTCATGTTCTCCTCTAGGACTTTAATGGTGTCATGACTTACATTTAAGTCTTTTATCCACCTTGAATTTATTTTGCTGTATGGTGTAAGTCTGTGCTCAAGTTTCATTTTTTTGCACGTAGCTGTCCAGTTCTCCCAAGACCATTTGTTGAAGAGGCTATCTTTACTCCATTTGATGTTACTGCCCCCTTTGTCAAATATTAATTGACTGTTGAGAGTTGGGTTGATTTCTGGGCTCTCTGTTCTGTTCCATTGGTCTATGTGCCTGTTTTTATGCCAGTACCAAGCTGTTTTGATTACAGTGGCTTTGTAATACAGTTTGATATCAGTCATTGTGATCCCCCCTACTTTGTTCTTCTTTCTCAAAAGAACAGTTGCTATTCGGGCTCGTTTATGATTCCATATAAATTTTTGATGTGTTTGTTCTATGTCTGTGAAATATGCCATTGGTACTTTAATAGGTATTGCATTGAATCTGTATATTGCTCTGGGTCTGGACATTTTGATGATGTTAATTCTTCCAATCCATGAACAAGGTATATGTTTCCATTTGTTTATGTCTTTGTTTCACTCTTTTTCTACCATAGCTATCTCTTGTTGATATCGTCATTTTGTTCAAATATTGCTTTCCTGATTTCACTTAGCTTCCTATAATGTTCTCTGTAACTCAATGAGCTTTCTAAAGATGATTATTTTGAATGATTTGTCAGGCAATACACAGATCTCCATATCTTTAGGATTGGTTACTAAAGACTTGTTTTCCTCCTTGAACCATGACATGTTTCATGATCCTTTAGGTTCCCTGTAGGTTTGCTTTTATTTTTCAGTGCATCACAGCTTCCTCTTCTAGTCTTTATGAGCTGGGTTTGCACTGGGAGAGACCTTCACCAGTCAACAGTGCTCAGAATGAAGCAAGATCCTTCCGACCATATGCATTAAAGACATGGCTCTCTTACCTTCCCTCCTGGCTTCCTGAAGGAAAGCCTTGCTTCTGTTGTTTTTCCAACTCTTGCAGAACAGTGCCAGCCATAAGAAGACAGCCACTCCTTTTCCTTGTTGCTAGCTAACCAGAAGACTTGGATTTTCTAGGTTTTTAGCACTCAGTACAAGCAAGAACTAGGCTTCACACAGGGTACTTTGAGTTTCTGGGGATTAGGCCCTCTTTATCCAGGAAACACACTTCAGTTCTATGCTTCTTCCCAAACTCACAGAGTAACATCAGGTGTAATTTTTGCTCCACCCTCTTTCCCATGCTATGAACTATCCCAGGAAACCAGTCTCTGCAGACTGTTTAGCAGTAAATATGAGGTGTAGTAGGAACCTGCTATCTTATGGGCCTTAAGACAAGTCTCCATAAATTTAAAACTATTCCATTCATACAAAGTAGGTTATGGGTGATGATAAAAATAAATTAGAATCAATAACAGAATGATATCTAAAGATTTTTCAAAGAAAGTATAAACTGTATGGTAAAAACATTAAAAGAAAAATTAGAACATATATTGAACTGAATGAGAAAAAAGCAATATATATGAAAATTTGTGATTCATTTAAAGGAGTGCTTAAAGGGAAATTAATACAACTAAATACTTGTATTAAAAAAAAGAAGGATCTCAGGATTTTGGAGGAAGATGGCAGCGGAGTAGGACAAAGAATTTCGTTTCCCCCCACGCACCAGAGAAAAACCGGGCTGATCTGTGGAGGAGCGCAGCGTGTCCACAGGGTCAACAGGGACCCAGCATATAAGAAGGTAGGACTCCAGAAATCAGAGCAAACTCTGAAAGACAAGAGGGTGAGGAGAGACAGCTGCAGGTCAATAAGGTCCCAGGGAACTGTGCAGAGGCCTCAGGCCCTCCACTGGGAAGCACCACTCTGTGCCAGGGCCCAGGCCACAACAGGGACCAGGTTGGTCTGCCTCAGTCTCTGGGAGCCAAAGGCTGGCTCAAGCACCTTGGGAGAGAGCCAGTCACCAGCCAGGCACAGTTTGAAAAAATGCCAACCGGGTGCAGTTTGAAAAAACTCCCTCCCCAACAGAGCACAGTTTGGAAAAATGCCAGGAGAGATTTGTATGCTTGGATTGTCAGAGAGAGGAGTGGGTATGAAGAAGCAAATCAGAGAGCACTGGTCACACATGTAGTCTGTGATCGCCAGCTTGGGAGAATCCAGAGTTGCCTTTGCAATCCCACATAACACTGGGAAGTGTTCGCACCAAGGCTGGCAGGACCAGAGAAGCCTGGCCTGGAACGCACGTCCACACCGCAGGCCAGGACTGTGAATCCTGGGGAAAGTCTGCTCTCAGTGGGGCACTGAGGAGAAGATTGTGGAAGAGCAATCATGAGACCCACTGAGTTCACCGAGAAGGGAGAAATACAGCCCTAATTGACGCTCAGACCACCGCAGCCAGTTTGACCAGAAGAAAAGGCTTGACCAGCTGAAAACCAAGAAGAGGTTTTTTGTTTTTGTTTTGTTTTTTAATAATCTTTTATTTTTTAACTTTATTATTGTTTTATCTTTCAATACTTTTACCCTCTCTCTTCTTGTTTCTTGTTTTATTCCTTCTTCCTTTCTTTCCAAACCTACCACTTTCTCCCTTCTGCTACCTTTTTTTTTCTTTCTTTTCCACTCCCTCCCCCCAACTGAGACAAAAGACTTGTAATGGCGAAAACACCAGAGTTGGACTCAAAGAGGGGGCATCCCAACAGTAGAGACAGAGAGACAAAATTCACTTTGCTATAACAGAAAAACTACAAATTATTGCACATTTGATTTTTCATCATTTTTCATTAATATTACAACTTTTATTTTAATAGTATTTCTGTATTCCTCCTTTTTCTGTATAGTCTTCCTTACCTTGGCTGGATATATTGTATCACTTGACAGGTTTCCCCGTCCCCTAAACCATAGTGTATTGCTAATTTACTGTCCTTTACTTGCCCTTGCCCAGTTAGCAAACTATTGAAAGTCCAATACTCCCTAATCTCGGTATATCATAGATTCTGTTGTGTGATTGTTGCTCTAATATTATTGTAAATAATAGTAGTTGCATGCTGTCGTAAATACTACACAACACCCTCCCCCCCAGATCTTAGCCCACTACATTATTGCCTGAACTATAATACTGTAGTGGTTAACTCTATTCTCTCACACACTACACCTATTTACCATCCCTTATTCTCACCTTACCTCAGAATCTGACCTCCCTCAACCTTACTCTTTTCTGGATCCAAATCACAACCTTTCCCTCCCCAACAAGAACCTTATCTTCCCTCCACCAGTTCTGAAAAGTGTCTAGGTGAATTGAAGATTACAGTTGTCACTGTACAAAGCCAGGGGAGCACCTATATCTTCTCTACTGGCTGTTACTGTAAATATCATAGAATACTCTCCTGCTGTCCTAAACCAGTGTGCCTTCCCCTCCAACTGATCACAAAAAAAAAAAAAAAAAGACTAGGTGGAAGCAGTGAACACCAGGATACCCAAAGGAAGAGGAAACCCAACAAGAAAGGAACCACCAACAGATAACAACAGAGGAAGATGAAGGAGGGAGTAGAAACCACACAATCCTCAACCCAAGACCTACCTGGAAATACAACTAAACAGCGGAGAAACTTCCCAGGGCAAACAATTGAACAAGAGCAAAACAGAATCTTCAAAACCCCGTATATGCAGAAGATCTAGCTTCAAAGCAACCCGCCCTCACTAGCACAGCAAATTAAAATGAGTAGGGGACAGAGAGACCATCAGTTCACCAGCTGGTGGGAAGAATCCACACAAAAAAAGACCCAGAAACAACAAAAACTCAAAGACAAACTCAGAGTCAATGTAAAGGACAGCCCAAGACCACTGATTTGGGGAGATCAAGGGGACTACACCACTGAATCTCACAGGCATTCTACCACAGAAGTTCACACCATAAATTCAGAAAGCCAGAACAAATCAATTCAAGAAGCTGAACCTAACAAGAAGAGTCTCATAAACAATGGGAAGGCAAAAAAACAACCCCCCAATAAAAGGAAAGGAGGAAGCCTCAGAAAGAATGCTAGATGAAATAGGCAAGTCAGCTATCAGATATTGAATTCAAAGCACTGGTTATCAGGAAGTTCAAAGAGCTCACAATGAGCTACCAGAAACCTCAGGGGAGCTACAATGAACTCACTGATAACCATGTCAACATGAAAAAGGAAATAGAAACTATCAGCAAGGTCCAAGAGGAAATGAAGAATACTATTTCACAGCTGAAGAATACAGTGGAAAGTATCAAAAACAGGATCCATGAGGCGGAAGATTGAATCAGTGGGTTGGAGGACAAAGTAGAAAGAAATGTCCAGAAAGAGCAAGAAAGGGAAAGGGGCTCAGAAAGAACAAAGAGGAATTAAGAGAAATACAAGACAGGATGAAATGTAACAATATCCGAATAATAGGGATACCAGAAGGAGAAGAAGAAGAGCAAGAAATAGAAAATCTATTTGAAAAAGTAATGAGGGAAAACTTCTCTAATTTAATGAGAGAAAAAGTCACACAAATCCAGGAAACACAGAGAGTCCCAATCAAGAGGAACCCAAAGAGACCCAATTCAAGGCACATCATCATTAAAATGGCAAAATTCCAAGACAAAGAGAGAATCTTAAAGGCAGCAAGGAGAAAAAGGAAGGAGCCCCAATAAGGTTAGCAACTCACTCCTCAATGGAAACACTTCAAGCAAGAAGAGAATGGCAAGAAATATTTCAACTAATGAGAACCAGGGGTCTTCAACCAAGGTTACTTTATCCAGCAAGGCTCTCAATCAAGATAGAAGGCCAAATAAAGAGCTTCCAAGACAAAAGAAGTTTAAAACAATACACCTCCACCAAACCAGATCTGAAAGAAATACTAAAAGGTCTGCTTTAGGAAAGGAAGGAAAAGAGAGAGACAATGAGAAGAACAGGTATAAAAATGGCAATGAATAAGTACCTATCAATAATATCCTTAAACATGAACAGACTAAATGCTACAATCAAAAGACATAGAATAGCTGAATGGATAAGAAAGCGTGACCCACACATTTGCTGCCTACAAGAGACCCAACTCATGACAAAAGACCTACACAGACTAAAACTGAGGGACTGGAAACAAATCTTCCAAGCAAATGGCCAGGAAAAAAAAAGCTGGAGTAGCAATACTCATATGAGACAAAGTAGACTTCAAAAAAAAGGACCATAAAAAGAGACACAGAAGGTCACTTCCTAATACTCAAGGGAAGAATCCACCAAGAGGACATAAACATTGTAAATATATATGCACCCAACATAGGAGCACCCAAATATATTTTAAAAATCTTAGAGGATTTAGGGAAAGATATTGACAGCAACACAATTATACTTAGGGATTTTAACACCCCACTATCAAAAATGGACAGATCTTCCAAACAAAAAATCAACAACACCCTAGACGAAATGAACTTAACTGATATATATAGAGCCCTTCATCCCAAAGAAGCTAAATACATTCTTTTCAAATGTGCATGAAACATTTTCAAAGATAGAACACATGATAAGACACAAAATGAGCCTCAACAAATTTAAGAAAATTGAAATTATCCCGAGCATTTTCTCCAACCACAAGGGACTGAAACTGGAAACCAAGCCCAAGAGAAAACACCCAAAACAATCCAAATCATAAAGCTTGCATAGCATACTATTAAATAACAAATGGGTCAAGAATGAAATGAGGGGAAAAAATCAAAAAGTTTCTGGAAACAAATGAAAATAAATTCACGATAACCCAAAACTTATGAAAAACAATGAAGGCAGTCCTGAGAGGGAAGTTCATAGCAATACAGGCCTACCTAAAGAAGATAGAAACATTTCAAACAAACAACCTAACCTTATGCCTACAACAACTTGAGGAACAACAGCAAAGACAACCCAGAGTAAGTAGAGGAAGGAAATAACCAAGATCAGAGCAGAACTACATGACATAAAAGCCAAAAGTACAATTCTAAAAGTCAATGAATCCAGGAGCTGGTTTTTTGAAAAGATAAACAAAATAGACAAGCCTTTAAGCAGGCCCATAAAGAAAAGAAGAGACAGAACCCAAATAAACATAATCAGAATGAAAGAGGGGAGATTATAACTGATACCACAGAAATACAAAGGATTGTAAGAAATTATTATGAAGAACTGTATGCCAAGAAATTTGAAAACCTAGGTGAAATGGATACATTTCTAGAAAAAATATAATCTTCCAAAACTCAACGAAGAAGCAGAAAGCCTCAATAGACCAATAACAGCAAATGAAATTGAAGCAATAATCAAAAATCTCTCAAAGCACAAAAGCCCTGGACCAAATGGTTTCACAGGAGAATTCTACAAAGCATTTAAGAGCTAACTCCTATTCTTCACAGGCTATTCCAAAAAATCCAAAATGATGGAAGAATCCCAAACACTTTTTATGAAGCCAGCATCATCCTAATCCCCAAACCAGATAAAGATACAACAAAGAAGGAAAACTTCAGGCCAATATCTCTGATGAACATAGATACTAATATCCTCAACAGAATATTGGCAAACCACATCCAACAATAGATTAAAAAGATCATTCACCACAACCAAGTGGGATTCATCTCAGGGATGCAAGGATGGTTCAATATTTGCAAATTAGTAAGTGTAATACATCACATTAAAAAAAAAACAAAGACAAAAATCACATGATCATATCAATAGATGGGGAAAAAGCTTTTGATAAGGAACAACACCCATTTATAATAGAAACACTCAGCAAAGTGGGAATAGAGGGAGTATTCCTCAATATAATAAAGGCCATATATGAGAGACCTATGGCCAACATCATACTCAGTGGGCAAAAACTAAAATCTTTTTCACTAAGGTCAGGAACAAGACAACATTGTACACTTTCAACACTTCTATTCAATATAGTATTGGAAGTTTTAGACACAGCAATCAGACAAGAAAAGGAAATAATAGGTATCCAAATTGGAAAAGAGGAAACAAAACTGTTACTGTTTGCAGATGACATGATAGTGTACATGAAAAATCCTATAGACTCTACTGAAAAACTGCTCAACCTAATAAATGAATTTGGAAAAACAGAGGGTTACAAAGTCAATATCCAGAAATCAAAGGCACTTTTGTATACCAACAATGAAACAAGACAAGCAGAGATCAGGAAAAAAATCCTAGCAAAAAAAATAATAAAATACCTAGGAACAAACCTAACCAAAGAGGGAAAAGACCTGTATGCAGAAAACTACACAACACTGAAGTAAGAAATCAAGGGAGACACAAATGCAAACATATACCATGTTCATGGGTTAGAAGAATTAACATCATCAAAATATCCATAATACCCAAAGCAATTTACAAATTCAATGCAATACCTATTAAAGGACCAATGACATACTTCACAGACATAGAACAAACACTTCAAAAATTTATACAGAACCATAAACGACCTGAATAGCAGCTGCAATTTTGAGAAAGAAGAAAAAAGTAGGAGGTATCACAATACTTGATACCAAACTGTATGACAAGGCCACTGTCATCAAAACAGCCTGGTACTGACATAAAAACAGGTACATAGACCAATGGAACAGAACACAGAGCCCAGAAATAAACCCAAATCTCTATGGCCAATTAATATTGGACAAAATGAGGAAGCAGTGTAAAATAGAATAATAATAGCCTCTTCAACAAATGGTGTTGGGAGAACTGGACAGCTATATGCAAAAAAAATGAAACTCGAGCACCAACTTGCATCCATACACCAAAATAAATTCAAGGTAGATAAAAGACTTAAACAGAAGCCATGACACCATTAAAGTCCTACAGGACAACACTGGCAAGAAAATCTCACATATTTCACGCAGCAACTTTTTTATTGATATGTACCCTAGAGCAAGGAGTATATAGGAAAGAATAAACAAATAGAATCTCATCAAAATTAAAAGTTTTGCATGGCTAAAAAAAAAAGGCTGTGGTATAACAAAAGAAAACTCAAGGCAAGAGAAAAAGACAAGCAGTCAGAAAGCAGATAATTCCAATTAGATAGTGAGAAAATAGTATAAATCATAAGAAATATTTTTAAAATTAACAAAAGATTATTCTCTGAGTCAGAAGTTAATACAGCATCACAGGAGAAATATTAGAACAACAGTTTGTTTTGAAGACACCATTCCAAAATTCATCTTATCATTTCTTATTATCCCTACCTCCTTCTCCATAATGTCCTTTCAAATATTTGGTATATTCAAAGATTCACGTTAATATTACTAGTATGTTATAATACTTTTATTATAAAATGAAGCAGAAGACCTATATGAACAAACCTTAAGAAGAAAAAAAGAGAAAAATGACATAATGTACAGAGAATACACCTAATAGAAAGATATGCCCTGAAGTAAAGATTACAAGCCAATTTTCTATGAATTTTTAACAAGATGCCCTCTTCCTGAAATAACTTGTACATGATATGAGTGAAAAGAAATAAATGATACTTCTCCAAAGGGGAGATCTAGATGGACAATAGACATAGGAAAAGATACTCAACATCCCTAATGATCAGAGAATGAAAATTAAAACCACAAAGAGGTATTACGTCACATCTGTGAGAATGGTTATCATCAATAAATCAACAAATAACAAATGTTGGTGAGGATATGGAAAAAAAGAATCCTTGTGAACTGTTGGGGTTGCACACTGGCACAGTCACTGTGGAAAATGGTACAGAGATTCCTCAAAAATATAAAAATGGAACTGCCTTATGACCCAGTGTTTCCACTTCTGAGTGTATAATCAAAGAAACCCAAAACACGAATTCGAAAAATAATGATATATGCTCCTCTATCTCCATTGCAGTATTATTTACATTAGCCAGGCTACAAAAGCAACCTAGGTGCCCATAAATAGATGAGTGGATACCATGGTCAGTGAGGCTTGATTTGTTGGAGTGTTGTACCATAAGCCCAAAGGCTGTGGGTTTGATTCCCAGTCAGGGCACATACCTACATTAAAGGTTTGAACTCTGGTCAGGTACCTATGGGAGTCAACCAAGCAATGTTTCTTTTTTACATAGATGTTCCTCTTTCTCTTTCTCTCTCTCTCTCTCTCTCTCTCTCTCTCTCTCTGTCTCTCTCTCTCTCTCTCTAAAATGAAAATTGTCTTGGAATAAGGATTAAAATAAAAATAAGTTAAAAATTAGACAAGTGTATAAAAAAGTGGTGGTACTAAAATACAACAGAATATTATCCAGCCATATAAAAGAAGAAAATCTTACTATCTGCAACATCATGAATGAACCCAGAAGTTATTATGCTAAATGAAATGACTGTCAGTCAAAGAAACAAGAATCACATGATTTCAGTCATATGTAAAATCTAGAAAACATAAATGAACAACAGAAATGGAAATACTCTCACAGATACATAGGACAGACTGACAGTTGCCAGAGGGAAGGAATGTGACAGGACAGGGTAAAAATGGTGAAAGAATTGAAAAAGTACATATGGGTAATTGTTGGCAATGACCCTTCCTGGTTTCAGAAGATGTAACCCCCCATGGCTAAGGTTGAGAAAAAAGACCTTGGGACAATAAGCTTATCCTCCAGGCAGAGGTGCTGCCTCTGCCTCCTTTACTTCTCCCCACTTGGCCAGGCACATGACTAATTAGTTAGCCAATGACAGGTAAGATTCCTCAACGGAAGTATGACCTAAGACAGACATGGTTACAGTGGGGTCATCAGGAAAGACTTGGGGGACTATAGAAAAAGAGTGTGATGGACCCTCCCCCCTTGGCTTTGACACAGCCTGAGTCCTCATTCTGTCTATAAAAGTCTCCTAATTTCTTGACTGCCCACATCACCCACCTAACTTAAGCCTGAAACAATGCCACAAGCAGGTTCAGTCCTGTGCTAAAAAGGGTGAGTTTCCAGGACATTCAGGCCTAGGAAGGCATAAAGTCCTGTGAAACCTGCTTTCTTAAGAACACCATCAATTTAAATGAAAAGGGTTTAAGCATAAAGTGAGTTTGCTCCCCAAAGTTTTATGACCCTTTGGCCATCTGACCCTGACTCAGAATAAGCACTTACACTTTTTTGAATGTTACCTATCGTATGATCATTACTGCCTGACAATGACTGATGAGCTATATGCCCTGTGTTCCTAGGCAAATTAAACCCAATAAAAGCCCATTGAGGAACAGGGTGAAGGACCTTCTCCTTTGAGATATTGGCCACCTTTCCTCCTGAAACACATCATGTCTTTGTAGACTTACTCTCATCCATGGCAGACAGGGGAGCTTGGTGGGAAGAGCCCCCCCCCCAACAGGTAGTTACAAAATAGTCATAGGAATGTAAAGTATAGCATAAGAAATATAGTCAATAATTTTTCAGTAACTATATATGGTGCCAGTTGGGCACTAGAAATATCAGAGGAACACTTTGTAAAGTATGTCTGATCACTGTGCTGTACCCTTAAACTAATACAAAATAATATTGATTGCAAACTGTAGTTGAAAGTAAAATTTTTAAAAATCAGTGATGAGTGGATTTAAAAACTATAATACATTTACACAATGAAATATTACACAGAAGAAAGAAAGAAAGAATTCCTACCTATTCAACTGCATGGATGGACCTGGAGACTATCATGGTGAGTAACATAAGCCAGTTGGTGAAAGGCAAATAAAGTATGATCTCACTTATAAGAGGACTCTAATAAACAAAAGTATACTAGTGCAAAAATAGAACCACAGGCATAGATTCACAAAATGGACTGGAACTGGTAATAAGGGGTGAGGGGAGGGGGAACTGCTTGAAGTAAAGTGAGGGATTAGTCAAGGAACCCATGGACATGAACAATGGGGTCAGGATTGACTATGGAAATAGAGGGCAGGCTGGGCAGAGAGGGGCAAAGGGGGAAATAATTGTCACAACTGAAAAACATAAACAGGAAAAAAGAAAAGAGTAAGCAAGCACACATAACAAAATAAAAATAAAATTTACATTGTTTTGTAAGTGTTAAAAAGAAGAAATAACCCATCACCTCAGCATGGATGAAACTGGAGACCATTATGCTAAGTTATATCTGCTACCTGGTGAAAGACAAATATCATATGATCACACTAATAAGTGGATCCTAATAAAAAAAAACAATCAAGCAAAATATAACCACAATGTTGAAATAAAGAACAAACTGACAGTAACCACAGGGGAGATGGGGGAGGGATAATGGAGCAAATTAGGGGAAAGCACATCAAGAAAACTATATGAGGGGCACATGGACAAAGCCAAAAGAGGTTAGGTTCAAGGGTGGGAGTCGGGGATGGGTGGGGTTCGGGGGCCATGGTGGTATGACAAATTGACACAATTATAGTTTAACAACAATAAATAAACAACAAATAAAAAATAAAAGTTTGCAAAAAACTCTAAAAACATACATGTCATAGAAAATATAAAGTGATTAAAATAAACTTGAAAATTTCAAAAAGTAAATAGAAAAATTTAAGTATGATAGAAATGAAGATTACCTAAAAGTAGAGAATGTGGGGACTTAAATATCCTGAGCAAAACAAAATAGAAAATCAAAGAATTTGTTTAATTTTGTTACTTCAGGTTTTTTGTTCCACATGAAAATAAAACTACATGGTATTTGTTGTTCTCCTTTTGACTTATTTCACTTAGCACTGGACTCTTAAGATTTATCCCTATTATCATCACAAATTGCAAGATTTCATTTTATAGTGCACCTGAAACTCATGTAAGAAAGAAAAAGAGCACAGAACTGAAAAGAACTACACCTGTTCATGATGGTGTCATAGGTTAACATGGCTTGCCTCGTCGCACCACCATGAAAAAATTACAACTTAATTGTAGAGCAAAGATCACTCAGAACTGGCAGAAATCTATTTAAATGGAAGTCTGACAACTATGGAATTAGAGAAACCACATTCATCCAGACTGGTAGGAGGGCTACAGATGTGGCACAGGCTGGTCCCACATGCATGTGTGGTGCATAAAAATTCAGGAGGGATGGCTTGGGAGCAAGCAGCCTAAGCACCACACCAGGCCCATCAGCCAAAGGTACTAATTTCGGAAAGATAAATCCCCATAATTTCTGGCTGCAAAATCCAGAGGGGATTGAGTCAGTGGAAGAACCTATGCAGCTCAATGTTCATAGCACCATTATTTACATTATCCAAGTGCTAGAAATAATAGCTGAACTGCCCATTAGTAAGGGGATCAAAAGCTACATTTACACAATGGAATACTATGCAGCAGAAAGAAAAGAGGTTCTACTCTTCTCAACAGCATGGAAGGAAGTAGACAGCATTATGCTAAGTGAAATGAGCCAGGATGTGAAAGACAAATACTATAGGATCACATGCACAAGTGGAACCTAACCAACAAAACAAACAAATGAGCAAAATACAGCCAGACCTTTGGAAGTAAAGAACAAACTGACAGTGACCAGAAGAGTAAGGGGAGGAGGATATAAGGAGAAAGAAGGGGAAGCCTCGAACAAAGGGATATTTATAAAGGACTCATGGACAATGGCAATAGGGGAAGGGGAGGATTGAATGTGGGAGGAGGGTGGAAAGGGCAGAGGAAAGTAATGAGGGTAAATGGGGACAATATTAATTGAACAACAATTAAATAAACAAACAAGTAAATAAATAAATAAATAGAAGTATTTTTCTGCAAATTCTAGCATTTTGGCAATCATACACTTGGAACATGTTGATTATCTTTTCCTTGAAAATTTGTCACATTTCCTGATTTTTTTATGTCTATTAATTTTAGATTTCATCTTGGACATTTTGAAAATTATTTTGTGAAACTCTAGGTTTGCAAAATACCTAATGTTACAATTCTCAGGAAAATTGTTTTTCTCTTTTCATAGGCAATAACTTAGGTTCATATAAGTTCTGTTGCAGCTTCTATAGGTAGCAGGTTCAATGTCAGTTCTGTTTTTACAGCATTGTGTCTCCATTGCTCTCAGTCTGCCCCACATGTGACACTCACTGGTAGATAAGTTTTCAAAGGTGTTGCTATGTTGTTCTGGGTCTGTCCCATGCATGCACAGCTCAGGAACCAGCCCAGGAACCAGCCCTGGGTATGTGATGATGGTGCATACACCAGACTAGGTGATCTTTTTCTCCAGGTCTCTCCTCTCCAAGAATCTACACTCACTCTTCATCTTGCATCTTGCAGGCCCTTTTCATCACCATTCACCTGGAAATATGTGAATTCTCTTGGAGTTTTAGCTGCCTGAATTATGCTGAGTTACAGCTCCATAAAAGGGTTCTGTACCTGCAGTAATGTGGCAAGAAAAAAGAGGCATAAAAAATATATGGGAATTTTGTTCACACTTTTCAGACCACAGGGGCCCTCTCTCAGGTCCTTTCTCCAAAAATAATGGTGTCCTAAAAAGAGTTTTAGCTACCCACTTCACTGCCATAGCTCTGACACTATAGCTACCCTGGGATTTGGCAGAGAGAGAAGAAAAGAAGTAGGAAAAAATTATTTATATTATATGTACATTCCACACTCTCTAGTTTCTGGAACCAATTTTCCCAGTTCTTTGGGCAGAAGTACTGATTGTCTCTTAGAATTTTTTTCTGCGTGTATCATGAAAACCACAGCTTTGCATTTGAGATCTGAATGGGTTCTCAGAAACAGCCAAGAGAGAAAGAAACGGAAAAGATTTTCCTGAAAAATAACATTACCTGCTTATGCATTGTTTCTTCAAGTTTTGATTCCCTTCTACAATATTCCAGTGTTTTTGTTACCTTTATTTTTCTTGACTTGGGTAGTTTTACTAATACATAATTTTTCAAGACTGTTTAGATGTAACTAAAGAAGAAAAGAGGCTATATTGGCCTTATGACATTTGGTCAGCACTGGAAATCTCACACTTGATTTTTCACAAAGCACCACAAAAGCTTCTGTAAGTTTATAGAGCAAATATTTCATTCATATCCTTCTCCATCTATAATTATTCTGGCCACATATTTCGGATGCTTCCATGTAATCCTCAAAACAATTTCAGTTACAGAGGAAGCACAATTCCACATATATACAAAAGAAAAATAATAATTTGGGGGACAGATGAATGAAAGAATGAAGCACTAGATCCTGAATATGCATATGTAGGTAGAGGAAACCAGTGGGTGTCATTAGTTTGGGATTTGAAGGATTCAAAGGATCTGAAAAGAAAACTTTTTGGCTGAACAAAATAACTATGTTTCCTAAACCATAAAGACGAAGTTGATACTTATAATGGGCTTGAATAACTCCAATGAGATATGAATGTTTTCCAACTCACCAAAAAACTAATAAGAAAAGGCATTATTGTTCAAAAGTGGTGATTATCAGTTGCAAGTGAATAATTAGCACCTTGGTTGCCTCAAGAGACACATTATGAGAAACTATATTGGTAAAATGTAAGACAATAATACTCAAAATTCTTCAGAAAAATTAAAAACTGAGAAACCAACAAAGAGAAAGTTACTATAGTTAGTACATATATGTGCTACCCCATATGAATCAATATAACTTTGAATAAAAGTTTTATTTCTCTAAGATTCATTTTTCTTAGAAAATAAGAGCATTCTTAAACAGTATAGTGATGCAAATCAATTACTGATACACTACAAAAACAACTCTAAAATTTAGATAGGGACTATATGATGATACCACCTTATAACACCATTTATGAAATCTTCCTAAAAATCACTAATTGTCTGAAAGATCTCTTTATTGCTGCCTTCATCTCCTTATTCCTAAATGTGTAGATGACTGGATTTAAAAAAGGAGTGAGCACAGCATCAGAGAGTGCAAGAAACTTGTCCATCTGTGAATTGGGGTGTGGCCATGTATAGACAAATATGAAGGGTACAAAGGCCAAAAGCACCACAGTGATGTGAGCTGATAAAGTGGAGAGGGCCTTTGGTGAACCACCTGAGGAGTGTTTCCAAACAGTAAACAGGATGACAATGTAGCCAACGATGAGTGCAAAGAAAGAGACAGCAGTAATTACCCCATTATTGGCAAAGACCATGAACTGCAAGTTGTAGGTGTCTGTACAGGCCAGTCTGAGGAGCCGAGGGAGGTCACAGTAAAAGCTGTCAATTATATTAGGACCACAGAAGGGCAAGTTAATAATAAGTGCTAGTTGGAACAGTGAGTGAGTGATGCCAAGGGCACAAGCAACAACTGTAAACAAAATACACATCCGTGGGCTCATAATTGTCAGGTAGTGGAGTGGCTTGCAAATGGCCACATATCTGTCAAAGGCCATGGCCATGAGCAGCACCATCTCTGTAACACCAAGGAAGTGGATGAAGAAGATCTGAGCAATGCAGCCTCCAAAAGAGATGACTTTACGCTCTCTGAAGAGGTCATAAATCATCTTGGGGCCACCAGTGGAGCAGACTCCCAAGTCAATGAAGGAGAGACTGGCCAGTAGAAAGTACATGGGGGTATGTAAATGAGGATTAGTGGTCACAGAAAATATAATGAGGATGTTTGCAGTCATGCTTGCCACGTAGAGCACAGAGGAAAACACCAGAAGGACAAGCTGGATCTCCCATGAATGTGTGAGTCCCAGAAACACAAACTCAGACACAAATGAGTGATTTCCCCCTTCCATTTATCCACCCAACTGGGCTGTGGCTGAAATTATGGGCACTAAGAAAATAAGAAAGAACTGATTATTCAGCATGATAGTGGTATTAATTATTTGCGTTTCACTATTCACCCTAAAAATGAAAACTATCTGGTTATTCAATTCTTCACACTTGTAAGATAATGATGGTGGTGGTGGTGATAGAAACATAAGTCAAGACATCATATTATGATTATAACTACAGCATAATCTCATATACACTAAAATTATAGAAGAATTAGGCAAGTACCTGCAGCAAAAACAGAATACACAAGCAAGAAAGTATACTTACTTGCGAAGGCAGACAGACAGTTAGTAAAAGCAAATTTATTTCATTACCTCCAAAGGGAAATTAGATAGTTATACATATTATATCTTACCTTGCTTTCCCATATTAAAAAATTTCATCTTCCTTTCATAGCCATTTTTTATATTCTCCTTTCCATAAAATTTACTTTTATAGCATAAGGTTGGGGAAAAACTGTTGTGTTTCAATGGATCATTATTTAGGAATAAGAGCTTCTGAATCATGAGACGGGACTCAATTCAGAAAAAAACAAACAATAAGATAGGATGCAGACTGAGTTTGAGATCAATGAAACTACACAATATTAACATCAGAACGAGGCACCTGGAGTAAAAGAGGGAGTATATGGGCCTTATCAAAGATAGAATTTCATTCTTTTTCAAGTCAGATTAGGTTTATTTCTCTTCCAAATATTCCCATTTAGTTTCATTATAGAAAAAAATATGTAATGTAATATTTCCTGTATTAACCTTTTTTTAAGAATCTACTTCAGTAGTATGAAGTATATTCATACTGTTTTGGAAAGATCTTCAGAACATTTCCATCTTGCAGCTCTGACACTCTATACCCATTAAACAACAACATCCTTCACCCAGCCCCCAGCCCCTGGTAATCACCAGCCTACTTTGTTTCCATAAATTTGACTACATTAGGTACCTCATATAACTGAGATCATACTGTATTTGTTTTTCTGTGATTTGTTTATTTCACTTACCATAACATCCTTAATGTTCACCCACTGAATGTTATCATTTTTTGAAGTGCTATCAAAATTTTATAGAGCACTCTACTGGCCACACTATTCAATAACTCTCTGGAGACTATACTTGGTTCTGAAAGGCTTTATCCAAGCCTAGGATATATATAAATATTGGGAATTTACCCTACTTTCTGCCAAAGCATATGCCTGTATTACCACAAAGAATGTTAAATACATCCGCAGAACAGCTTCTATGCATTCACATATATTAAGGTGCCTATGACCAGCATTTGGAAGCATTTAAATCTTAAGTTTTCCTTCACCAGGGCCTCAGCCTCACCCACGTACTCCCTTTTCCAGTTCAGCAGTGCCTCCATTCTTTTAAGGTATTCAGGTATTACATCCTTCCCTTTACTGTAACCTGCTCTCATATTTGATACTACCCTGCTTATTGGTATCTATTTCATGCATGTATGTTGTGCCTTCAGGATCACTTATACTTTTAAGCCATAGTCCATTTTGAAATCAAAAGAATGTCAAATAACAATATAAGGGAGCAAAACAGAACTTTCTCCTTAGCTTGATCACATGCACCTAAAGGAGGTACTGAAGGTTTGCTGCCCTTTTAGTTTGGAGTATGTTTATGTATGGAAGGGGAATGGATGTTGGGGTGCAGATGAGTCCACTGCTCTGTGTCCAAATACCCACCAAAGTCAATTCCAAGTAGAGAGTGAGCCTTGAACACAGCTCCTGAAGCTTTATTCCCTTAGAAGGTGCCGGGATGCAGAAGAATAGGTTTACTAACATCCTTCTCCTTTTGCAGAGTCAGCTCCAGAAAACTGAAGGATCTTTTCACCAAAACATGCATGTCAAGTGAATGTTCTCATGCATCCTAAAATACCCTCTGCTCCCAAACTTCCAGAAGTTCTCACTATGACCTAACTCCAATTCTGCCTCACCACTACCAAGCTGAGTCTCTCCATACTCAATTAAATCAAATCACTTTACTGTCACTTTCTCAGCCTACAACCCAGTGGTAAGAGGCCTACTTCTTTAGTCTCATGTTCTGCGGTCATCAGAAATTTGTAAGTCTGGACGGGGGAACAGGGAACCACCTGTGATCTTCATGGTGGGAGACACACATATGCTGAAGAGGACTGGGAGGTAAAAATGCATGGGTGAGAGACTGGGGCACTGAAAGAGGGTCAGAGACATCCATCAAGTGATGAAAAACGTGTAGGCTTGTCTGGGGGGAAATAAGCACCCAATAGAATCGTATCAACACTTCAATCTAAGAAGGACCTGGTCCAAACTGACCATTATTCAAATGAAAAATCTGAGAGTCAATAATGTAAGCTGCATTGCTCATAGTCACACTAGTGCCAGAACTGGGGACCAGAGCCCAGGTCTCGGGATTCCTAATCCAGAAATTTCAGATCCTGTAGAAAATAACTTAAGAAAGAAGGGTAAAAATCAAAATTAAAAATGTAATTTTTGTTAGAAGAACTCAAGAGATAAAGATGATAGCTTCCGTCACAGTTAATAGGCTTACGCGATTAATGCATGTGGAAAACGGTTTTTTTAGGAAGTGGAATGCATGACCATGTGACTCTAGGAGGTCCACAAGCAATTCAGTCTTTGTGCCCAAGGGGGTCTTCAAGCTACGGTGATGGTATCAGAGCCATTGTGCATCAGGGAGGATATTCCTGTGATGCAGATAAAGAATTGTTGATCAACAGATAAAGATGTACTAGGAAAATCATGGCGGTACTCCAACTCTTATCCAGTCAAATGTTTTGCCAAACCCCCTACCTACTCTTTCTTCTTATGAAATGAACAGCTTGAGATGAGATGGTCAGGTGATAATGCACCATCTTCTCAGGTTGCCAACATCTGAATAGATTGAACACCTATAAAGATTCAATCCCTGTCTCTACTTACTGCTTCTGCTAGCAACGGGGGGCACAAATGGTAATATTTCCATGTTCAATTTGTTAAACTGACACAAAATGCCAACACTGATACAAACTATATGTTTTCGCCACTAAATTATTTGACATGCAACAAGAAGTAACTACAACAATAGACAAAGAGCAAGTAAATATCAGAAAACTATAAAATGTACATGGAAATAAGAATATTAATTGCCACAGTTCATTGAATGTTCAGTCTTCTTATTTTGGAGCGCATTTGGAAGGATATAACAATGGGAAAATATGAAGAACTATTGGTTATTGCACCATCATTTCTGCTTTTCTATATTTTACTCTCCTCAAAAGTCAGTAAAAGTTCTCCATTATGTTCTATCACTTTTTTGACATTTTCAGTTCATAATGGTCAAAAGGTATTTTTGTCTAAATTCTGTAAATCACAAACTCAACAAATCATTGTAAAGACATGAAATGCACACATAATTGGTATAATAAAAGGGAAGTATGCAATATATACCACACAAACAGTAGAAAATTATTTGTTGAATGTGTGAAAAAAAGCAATATATTTTCAAAGAAAGAACCAGTATCCTCTGGGAAGTTCAAGGATGTCAGGAAGAGGACGGAATGAGATCTATTCTTTTAAATATGAGTGGTAAACACCCTGGTCTGTAATGAGTAGTCTTCTGCTACAAACATAATGATTGAAAATTTTCAATTGTATGTCACCCAGAATTTATAAAAGGTGTGAAAGTTAGTCAATACTTGCAGAATGAGAAGAGACTCCAATACTCTCCTCTCACCAGCGGCCTTTCAAGTAGATTTTACCTGCAGAGAAAAATATTTCTCATCTCAAGCCCTGGCTGGTATACCTCAGTGGATTGAGCACAGGTCTGTGAACCAGAGGATAGCAGTTCAATTCCCAGTCAGGGCACATGCCTGGGTTGCAAGCCAGTTCCCTGCAGGCCAGTTCCCAGCAGGGGATGCACTAGAGGCAACCATACATTCATGTTTCTCTCCCTCTCTCCTTCCCATCTAAAGATAAATAAACAAATATTAAAAAACATATTTCTCATCTCAAAATTGATGGTAATCATAACTAATAATCTCTATATAGAGGCACCCCACTCTCCACAACATATACCTTGTTTAGAGATAGGAGGACACTTTCTTCTGTAAAACTACATCCAACACTCAGCTCATTTTCATGAAGCTTGTCAATATTCTGAGGTAGAGACTTCCGCCAAGATGGAGGTATAGGTGGATGTGCCATGCCTTCTCACACAACCAAGTTTAGGGACAACTAAATATTAGCAACAGAAAATGCAACCAGAACACAGAAAATTGAACTTTTTGGAAGTCCGTTAACAACAAATTCTTCAGCCTGACCGGTAAGGGGCGAAACCAGCGGCTGGTGAGGGGTTGCACAGGAGGACTCGGTCAGAGGGACTCAGGCGCGGAATCCAGACACGCGAATCCAGACGCAGGGTTGGACCTAGTGAGCCAGGGCAGGGTTGGACCTAGTGAGCGACCGAGCAAGCCACCAGGTGAGCGACTGCGGAGGAGACAGCAGGGAAGCGGTGCTGCGTGTTGACTGTGGTCGCCTATTTCTGTGCGAGCGGACAGGCAAGGGAGTGGGTGGTTGGACCAGGCCCCAGGCCCGGTGTCCCCCTGGCAAGCGGCTGTAGAGGGCGCCGCCATTTCCCCGCTCTGACCACGCCCCCACATACAGTGTCACAACCCAGCGACCTGGGAGTCCAAGGCACCACTTCTCACACTTAAAGGGCCAGAATAGACCAAAAATGTCGCAAGTTCTCAAAATCCCAGAGCCCATAGACCTAAGCGATGAAGAAATAGCAAAACTCTCAGACGCACAGTTTAAAACACTGGTCATCAGGATCCTCATAGAACTGGTTGATTATAGCCACAAATTAGAGAAAAATATGAAGGCGAAACTAATTGAAATGAATGGAAATGCACAGGAAACCAATAGCAATGAAAAGGAAACTGGGACTCAAATCAGTGGAGTGGACCAGAAGAAAGCAAATAAATAATGGCCAAACAGAAAAGAGTCAGGAAGCAAGAATTCAAAGAAATGAGGAGAGTCTTAGGAACCTCCAGGACATCTTTTAACGCTCCAATATCCGAATTATAGGGGTACCAGAAGGGGGAAAAGCACAGCCACCAGTGGAAAACTTATTTGCACAAATAATAAAGGAAAATTTCCCCAATCTGGCAAAGGAAATAGACTTCCAGGAAATCCAGGAAGCTCAGAGAGTACCAAAGAAGTTGGACCCAAGAAGGAATACACCAAGGCACATCATAATTACATTAGCCAAAATTAAAATGAAGCAGAGAATCCTAGAAGCAGCAAGAGCTAAGGGGACAGTCACCTACAAAGGAGTCCCCCTCAGACTGTCAGCAGATTTCTCAAAAGAGACCTTACAGGCAAGAAGGGGCTGGAAAGAGGTATTCCAAGTCATGAAATCCAAAGACCTACAACCAAGATTGCTCTATCCAGCAAAACTTTCATTTAGAATGGAAGGACAGATAAGGTGCTTCTCAGATAAGATCAAATACAAGGAGTTCATCATCACCAAGCCCTTATTATATGAAATGTTAAAGGGACTTATCTAAGAAAAAGAAGTTAAAGAAACATGAACAGTGAAAGGACAACAAACTCACAATTATTAACAACCACACCTAAAACAAAAGCAAACTAAAAGGACAGCTAGATCAGGAGTGGAAACACAGAAATGAAGATCTCAAGGAGGGTTAGCAACAGGGGAGTGGGAGGAGAAGGGGGGAGAAGGTACAGAAAATAAGTAGCATAGACAGTAGATAGAAAATAGATGAGGGGGCAAGAATAGCATGGGAAATACAGAATCTAAAGGACTTGAGACACATGGTCATAAACTAAAGGGGGGTAATGGTGGGGATGGGGGGTAGGGTGGAGGGGAATGAAGGGGGAATAGAACAACTGTAACAGCATAATCAATTAAAAAATAAATAAATAAATAAATAATATTCTGAGGTAGAAAGAAATAAGAGAAAAATTGGAAAAAGACTATGAAAAGAAAAAAGACACCAGGAAAACAAAAATTAGAAGAGATGTGCCCTATCACACTAAAAAGAAGAGTAAAAAGGGAAGCACAAAAGGACAGAGGAACAAAGTTCAGAAGGGTTCAGATAAAAGTAAGTAGGAGGATCCAGCTCCCACCTCTAGTGATTCAATTCACATAAGTAAACTCCTTCAGTAACTGCCCAGCCAGGTTCACACAATTTCTGTGGATAGTAATGAATGGAAAAATTGCTTTTCAAACTACAGTACAAATGTCAAAGTAAATACATTATTGCTGCTACTCTGATTTGAGAAGCCTACAGTAGAACTGTGAATATGTTGGGCTTTGAAGTATATCAGACTTGTTTTCAAATTCAAGCCCTACTATTTACTTTCTGTACGAACATGGGAAAGTTCCTGAACTCCCAGCGCCTCAGTTTCCTCATTTGCAAAGGAGATAACACCTCCCTTGCAGGATGTGGTGGGACCTAGATGATATGATGAATATAACTCATACCTAACACAGTACCTACCACAATGTGGAGCCCAATAAATGGTACCTGCTACATGGGAAGGACCAGCTGGCTGTATGTCCCAGATTTCAATTCCAGGTATTAAAAGGTTTTAAATTCTGACTCCATCATTCTGAGATCATTAGGTGGAGCTGCTTTTAAGATAGGTTTTCATGTCTGTGCTGGTGTCCAGTGGCTTGAAAATTTTCATTAGGAATAGTTTCCACAGAATTATTTTGCTCCTCAGTGAAGATGCGTTCAGGGCTTGCTTTGTAAGTTTGTGCTCTGACACACACTTACACCTTGTCATTTCCCCAACTACTCCTCTCCCTGCAGCCAAATCCATAGATAAATTCTCACAGAAATATTTTGGCCGCTTTCCTGATCAACTCTGATAACACTGGTCATTTGTAACTTTTGCAGTGGGTGGGGAGGGGTTGCTCATGGAATTTCCAAAGGAGGCAAATACTCAAATGCCTGCTTCTCAGTAAATAAGATTTTTGCAAAACACACCCCCAAAAAAACAAAAATTCACTTCAAAACTACCATCTTTTTGTCAAGATCCACTGAACATTCTTTAGCCATAGGTTTTGCTAACTCTGGACAAATGTAAAACACATAGTTTATGCATGTCAAACAGTCACTTATGGAAACAGATAGTAACTCAGGCCAATGTAGTCTTAGTTCTACTTATTCCTATTCTACCATGCCTTCTTATTTATTTGATTAATTAAAATCTGTTTACTGAGTATCTGTTCTGTGTTAGTTGCTCAGAAAGACATTGCATGTCTAACACGCTCAGTAAATGTCCAGCAGGCACAGTAAAATGAATGCCACAGGCAGGAATACCTGAGCAAAGTGGAGGAAGAAAACTACAACTCTGGTGATCAGAGAAGACAAAGTGGTAAATGTGGCTCTGAGAAGAGCTATTATAATATTTAAAGATAAATTTGGAAGAATCATATCAAGCAGATGACAATATGAGAAATAACATGTAAATCCAAGATACTCTGGGATAATGGTGAGAAGTACAAGTTGCCTGGAGAATAGAAATTGTTTAAAAGAACAGTGGAAAATACAATGAGAAAGAAGGCTGAGACTCTTTTAAAAACTACCTCATCCTCTAACTTAATAAAATTGAGAATTGTTTCAAAAAAAGAAAAGAAAGCAAGAACTTGGGAGCAAGGACTTAATGAGACTGGTGCTTAAGGAATGGGACTTGCTTCAGGGCCATGGATAAACTGGAAAGAAGGCACAAGAAAGAGAAGCCCCACTGAGACACTGCTGTCATGGAGCAGATCTGACCAGAGAACATCTTTACCACATTACCAAAACCATCTCTCTCCTTAGAACAGAGACATGTTGCTTTCTGATTTTCTCACTATTTTCATTCCTGTCACCTGCCTGATTTGCCAAAGGGACTAAGACACCATTGTCACTAAGATGCAAAATATTGCATCAGGCTTGTTTTAAAATTCAAGCCCTACTATTTACTTTCTATACAAACATGGGAAAGTTCCTGAACTCCCAGAGCCTCAGTTTCCTCATTTGCAAAGGAGATAACACCTCCCTTGCAGGATGTGGTGGGAACTAGATGATATGATGAATATAACATACCTAACACAGTACCTACCACAATGTGGAGCCCAATAAATGGTACCTGCAACATGGGAAGGACCAGCTGGCTGTATTCCCCCCAAAACTCAACCAGATCCTATTCAGTGTCATTACAGACACACACACAAATAGCTGTATAAAACAGTGTCACAGTAAGAAAGGAAGTTAATTACAGTCCCCGGGGACAATGACCAAGTGATGCTCCATAGATCTAGGACTGCCAAACTGAGAATACTTGGCCTGGAGGGTCATTGCTGATGACCGTTTTGGTTTTCCAAGACTAACTAAGCAGGGAGGCTGTTAATGAGAGGAAGTAAGAGGTTTGTAATTTTCTCTTGACAAAGAGGCTTTCTGCCACATTCTAGAACTCTTTTTATTATATAGTGACTGAAATGCACTCTACAGCAAAATATAAAGTAATTTTTTCTAGTTTCAAATAATTTTTTAATTTTATTTACTTATTTTTCAAGTACAATTTTTTGTCTATTTCTCCCATCCCAGCCTCCCCTTGCCCCATGCTCCCCACCTCCCTCCCATTTCCACCACCCTTAGTTCTCATCCCTGTGTCCTTCCTATTTATTCCTCCAAATCCCTCCCCGTTTTTCTCCTTAAATTTCCTTCCCTCTCCCCTCTGGTCACTCTCCCCTTGTTCTCTATTTCAGTGTCTTTGCTTTTATTCTGCTTGCTTGTTTTGTTGTTTAGTTTCCTGTTAAAGGTGAGATTATATGGTAAATCATGTTATGAGGACTTCAAAAGTATATACTCATCATTTGAAAATACAGAATACTGCTTTTAAAGGCTTGAGGACAGAATTATTGAGTTTTCTTTTAAAATAAAAGTATTTAAAGTAGTAAAAATAAAGAGATTTTGGAAATCAATCATTTTGTATGTTACCTCAGAACAGCAATGAAGAGTATTGTTATCACTGCATAATTTCAATCTACATACAATATTAAACCAAATTCTATAGCTAATAAAAGTAAGCTTAGTCTTTGAATTTAGAATTTCAAAGTTCTTTCCTGTTCTTCTCTGCAGCACACCTCTGTGTCAAAGTACAGAATAGTAGTTCAACATTGCCTATGTTCATTTATTTTAGAAGCCAAAAACTGAATATCACAGAAAAACAACAGTAAAGGAAACTGACTGCCCTATCACTTGTCAAAACAATGGATACAGAATTCTATCTTAAGAGGACAGAAGAGAAAATGTGTCTTTTCCCTTCTAAAGATAAAGTAACAAAGATGTATCCAATCCTTACCTCTTTCATTGTAACTCTTCCCACCTGTGCACTCAACAACCACTCCAGTTTTTGCCCTCTATCCTATCTATATCATCCACGTCTTTCTTCCTATTACATCTATTTTTACATATCACCTGTCTTAAAAAGCCCTCTTTCTATGCACAACAATGAGAAAGAAGAGAAAAAGAAATATCAAAGAAGTAATAGCTGTCACTCTCATATGATACAAGTGATCAAAAAGGTATAGACTAAGAAAAAGGCAGGGACTTAGTGCTGGGATACTTATTATTGGTGGCATTAAAAGGAGCAGGTGAAGCCAAATAGTAAAGACAAAATCAAAACTGTAAGGAGGTAAAGAATAATGACAAAATAGAGAAAACTAAATTAAAAAGGACAAAGTTTCAGTAATGCAGACAAGGAGATTTTGGACAGAAAAGTATAAAAATAACACATTATTCAAGATTCTTGAAGGTGAGCATCATCGACTTGGACAAACGCCAGCTGGAATACATTTGTGACACCACTCACTCATGCTCAGGAACTTAATGAGAACTTCAGAAAAGTACATTTGTTTGACTTATGAGCACAATGGAATATCAAAAGAGATAGAAATTCATGGGTGCTAAAGGTCACATTGAAATTGTCTCACCAAATTACAATCTGGCCAATGCAGCAAGTGAAGTCAAAGATGAGCTGACATGCAGAGAAAGTGGAATATGGATCAGAGATTTTAAAAGCAGGGACTGTAATTGTCAGCCCATGGTAACCCCTCTTTCTCCAATATCTTTATTCTTTTGCGTGGATTCCCATTTTAAAAATTCAACTTCACTTTCTTTCATGTGCTTTTCTCTACACATTTGCCCTGAAACTTCACTCCTATATAATTTCTGCTTCCACTCATTTTGTTACATTTTCCTCTCTGGAAGCAAGGGACCTAGAAGAGTCTTCTTGGGATAGAGCATAGTCCAACAGCCCTCCCCCTCTTCACCACCACCACCTACCTAACTGGCAACATGCTCAGGGAGTCAGAGAAGTTCCACAACCCAAATTTTCTCCTGTGCACAAGCATTGCCCACATCCTCTCACCCTCCCACCCTGAGAAAAGAGGCTATATAAACACTGCTATTTTGAGAGAGGTGGCTAATTAGCTATATAGAAGGTGGTGACCAAGCTATGCATTAGAGTTCTGGGATTCTCAGAATGAGATCATCAGACCAAGGGAATAGTCTCATAGGATTGTGAAGAAGTGAGTGTATAATTGTATTTTTTACATATTATTCATCTTTATTTTATGATGTGGCCCAGGGAAATGTCTAACAAAGAGGAAAAACATGTTTTCTTATTTTTAAATAGAAAAAGTCCAAAACTTTACTACAAAAACACTTGTAGAACAGTATATGGGACATGTGGACAACAACTAAGGGGGGTGGAAATGGGAGTGAAGTGGGGACACTGAGAGGGGTGGGCTGGGATGGGAGTAAAAGGCAGAAAACTGTAGTTGAACAACGATTAAATAGTTTTTTTAATTAGGCATTAAAAAAAGAAATACTGACACACTTTACTTTCTTGTGTGTTCAAGTGACCAAACAACAAGGAAGAGAAGTAGCCGTGAATAAAACTGAAAGACTTGCAGGAACATAACCCAGAACAGAAACAGGTTAGAGGTCAAACAAGGTGATAAACAGAAATGAAGATGAAGAGATGTGTTCACAAACACTTTAATTCCTGGAAAAATTATTGAATATCATCAAAAGAATTGCTAGAGTGCCAAAACATAAGATAATTCACCTATATACAGTTAGCACAATGACACACAATTAAAAAGTGTGATAAGATTATTTACTTCAAACTGAGGCCCAAAATAAAATTTTATTTCATATTAATGATAAAAATAATAAAATAAGATAAAATACATTTTAAATAATAGAGTATAAATTAATAATTATAGACATAAACTTCCCCTACACTAGTAATTCAAATATCACAGAGACAGTACAATAAAAAAAATAGAAAAAAAGACAATTCTTAAAGGAAAAAATTAAGTGTTCAGTAAATATATAAAATGTACAAAACTTTGATATAAAAAGTTTGGAGTATTTATTTCTACATTATAGGAAGGCAAAGGCTCCCAAGTATCATCTAGGAAAATGTTCTTCAGTCACCCCACTCCTAAGCATTGATTAAAAAATATAATGAGAGACTTTGAAATTAAGAACAATCTGACAGTAACCAGAGGGGTGATGGGAGGGGATAATGTAGAGAAGGAGGGAAGGGTTTTCAGGAACAACTATAAAGGACACGTGTGCAACACATTGTTTCATTCAAATGTAGATTGTAATGAACAAAATAAACTAACAAGCAAAAGACAGACAGACTCAGAGAAAGCAGGCTGACAGCTGTCAGGGGCAGGGAGGGTGTCTATGTGGGTGCAGGTATTGAGCAAAAAGAAAAAGAAAAAGGAGGTAAATACCTGGGGACACAGACAATAGTGTGCTGGTTACCACAAGAAGAGAGAGAAGAATGGGAGGAGGGTACAGAAGAGATAACTGGTGATGGACAGAGATTTGACTTCAGGTGGTTAACACACAATACAGTGTTCAAATGATACAATCTGATTAACCAAAGTCACCCTGATATATTTAATTTTTGAAAAAGACCAGCATTACTCTGATACTAAACCAGAAATGGCACTTTACAAAATCCAACATTCATTCCTGATTTTAAAATCATTCAACAGGACTTCTGGTAAATGTGGAGGCAAAGGTAAGCATACTTCACATTTTTGTACAACTAGAGAAAAAAATGACACCTAAACTATAAAACAAATATCACCCAGATTTTCAGAAAATCAAACTGTATGGAAGTATGACAACCAAAGATTTAAAGAAACCACATTCATCTAGATGGGGAGGAGGGGAAAAGACCTGGAGATGTTAAGTGGCACAGAGAGGCTCAGAGCAGTGGAGAGGCACAGAGACGTGAGGAGATGTGGAGTGGTGCACAGAGGTGAGGTAATGTGCAATGGGCAGTCCCACATCCACATGTGGTGGAAAAAAATCAGAAAGGCAACTCAGCTACTGAGGGATCCCACCCCAAATCAAACCACTCAGCCAACGGTTCTCGCACCAGGAAGAGAAGGCCCCATAACTTCTGGTTACAAAACCAGTGAACATTGAGGTGGTGAAAGAAACTGTGGTATTCTCAAGAGACTCTTCTTAAAGGGCCTGCAATGGACTTAGGACTCACTCAGACCCACCCCTCTGGGATTGAGCAACAGGGCAACAGCAAGAAGAGCATCAGTGGTGTATGGGAAGAAAGTGCAGAGACAGGCAAAAGGGCAACTGCCAGGACACAGCTTCCTCCTAGGCAAAACTTCTGAGACCAGACAGTGGCACTGTCATCTCTGTGAGCCCTCCCTCACACAGAGCAACACAGTGGTGACACGGGTCCTGCTGCCCTGGTGATTACCTAAGGATCTACCCCACACATTTTACAGATACACTTTCCTACAATAGATCACGCTACTAAGGGAGTCAAAGCAGCTCTACCTAACACACAGAAACAAAAGCAGCCAGGCTGCCAAAATGAGGACACAAAGAAATATGGCCCAAATGAAAGAACAGAATAGAGCATCTCAAAGAGAACTAAACAAAATGAGGATAAGCAACCTATCAGTTGTACAGTTTAAAACACTGGTTATCAGGAAGCTCAAGGGAACTCATTGGGTAGTGCAACAGCATGAAAGGACCCAGGCAGAAAAGAAGGTTATGTTAAGTGAAATAAAGGAAAGTCTATGGGGAACCAACAGTGCAAGGGATAAAACTGACATTCAAATCAATGATTTAGAACACAAGGGAGTAAAAAGCACTCAATCAGAAAAGCAAAAAATAAAATAATTCAAAGTTGAAGATAGGCTAAGGAGCCCCTAGGACATCCTCAACATACCAACACCAAATGATAAGGGTGCTGAAAGGAGAAGAGGAAGCACAAGAAATTGAATACTTCATTGAAAAAACAATGAATGAAAAATTCCCTCATTTGGTGAAGGAAATAGACATACAAGTCCAGGAAGCTCAGAGATTCCCTAACAAAATGGACCCAAACAGGACCACATTAAGACACATCATGATTAAGGAGACTAGCGGAAGATGGCGTGGGAGTAGGGTGGAGCAGATTCTAGCTCCTGTACTCGTGGGTGAAAATTCTGGCATATCTGTAGAAAAGCAGCGCACTAATCCATCCGTTATCCAGCATTTGTGAAATTAAAAGAACAGAGACTGTGACGGATGCTGAAACACCAGAAAGCGGCAGGTCAGTGGGGTCTTGGGGACCAAAGTAAAGACAAAGCAGCAGTGGGGACTGGCGCCCCTGGGCCAGGTGGCCCCAGTGCTGCCTCTACAGCCAGGGTCCAGAGCCATCAGTCTGAGACCAATACCAGAGAGGTCTACCACAGGAGCCTGGGCACCCAGCGGCCCCAGTGGCCACCAGTATGGGCCAGCAGCTCCCCTCCTGCCCATATAAGCAAAACTGGACAACACGGGGCAGAGACCTGTCTGCTTGCCTGCTTGCATTATCAGGGAGGGTTACAAAGACACAGGGCCCGATTCAAATGCAGACTCTGTGGTCGCAAGCCTGGGAGAACTGAGAGACGCATTGGCCTCACTGGTCTCGCTGGGGACTGGGCTGGATTGAGAGGCACGCTATCTGGAGAGTTTTTTTTTCGGGGGGGTTGTTTTTTTTTATTATTGAAAGTGGACTGAGGTGTTCTCTTGCCAGGGAAGCGTGGCTTGCTTCCCATCTGGCCTTGCAGCGAGCCAGGGGTAAAGTGGAGGCATTTGGGGGCTAGACACAGGACTGGGAAGTGCCCTGCCAGTTTCTCGGGTCCCAGACAGCCTGGTGGAAGTGGAGGCCTCTGAGCCACCGCCAGGGGACTGGGAAGTGTACTGGGAAGCGCACTGCCGGTTTCCCCAGTCCCAGAAGGCCGGGTGGATGAGCTTGCGGGCACAGAGAATTCGGGGCCAGCACCGCAGGACCGGGAAGTGCCCTGCCGGTTTCGCTGTCCCAGACTGCCCAGCAAGTGTGCGGGTGCCCACACCCCAATCTGGTAGCATGGCTGGTGCCCGCACTTGCCCCGGCATCCCAGCCCACAGACAGATCCTTTGGCAACCAGAAAAACCAGTCAGGACAGTTTCAAACCAACAAGGGAAGGATTTCTCTATTATTATTGTTGTTATTGTTTTTGTGTTATTATTGTTGCTGTTTGCTTGTTTGTTTGTTTTGGGTATTTTTAATTTTTTCTGGTTTTTTCCCTTTTTTTTAGTTACTTTTTTGTGTATTAGTTTAGTAACCTTATATATTTTTTAATTTTATCACTGCTTTATCTTTCTATACTTTGTTCCTCTCCTTTCTTTTTCCCTGTTTTAGTCCTTCTTCCTTTCCTCTTAAACTCATCACTTTGGCCTCCCCTCTCCTGCATTTTTGTTTGATTGTTTGTTGCTTTGTTTCCTTTTACCCACAAGAGACACAAACAACTAGGAACTGTGAAAAGACCAGAATGGGACCCAAAGAGGGGGCATCTCAACAGTAGAGACAGAGAGACAAATTTCACTTTCCTATAGCAGAGAAGCCACAAGGAGTTGCATATTTTTTCATTATTTTCACCTTTTTTATATTTTAATAATATCTCTGTATTCCTCCTCTTTCTGTAGAGGCTTCTCAGTCTCGAATAGTTATATTGTAGTATTAGACAGGCTCCCCCTGTCCGTTCCTCCACAGTGCTTTGCTAATCCTCTAAACTCCACGCCACTTGTTTTCCTTTAGCACACTACCTAAAGCTCTATACCCCCTACTCAGACAGATCACATAGAGATTGTTATATGAGTGCTGCTTTAATATTAGTGCGAATAAGCTGATCTATACAACAGTAAATACTTCACAACACATCTCCCAGATCTTAGCTCATTGTACAGGTCCCTGAATTCTATCACTGTAGTGATTAACTCTATTTGCTCACATACTACACCTATATACCGTTCCTTACATTCACCTTACCTCATAATCTGATCATCTGAAACCTCACTGCTTTCTAGTTACAGCTAGCAAGACTTCCTTCCCCAACAAGAGGATTATCTTTTGTCCATCCTCTCATAAAAGTGGCAAGTTGGGCTGAAGACTATATATTGTGTTGGGTTAACACAATATATAGTCTAAAGATCGCCTATCTACTCTCTACTAGCTGTGACTGTAAATATTATAAAAAAAACTCTTCTGCTGTCATAAACCATTTTGCCTCCTTCTATATTGATTACACATACACAATAAAAGGAGTAGGTAGAAACAGAGAACATCAAGATACCTGAAGGAGTCTACACCACTGAAATTCAAAGGCATTATACCACAGAGGTTCACAGCATAAACCCAGGGAGTCAGAACAGATCAATTTTAGAAGCTGAGGCTAACAAGAAGAGGCTCACAAACAATGTGAAGACAAAGAAACAATCCCCAAATAAAAGAAAAAGCAGAGGCTTCAGAAAGAATGTTAGATGAAATAGAGGATAACCAATTATCAGATAGTGAATTCAAAGCACTGGTAGTCACAAAGTTCAAAGAGCTCACAATGAGCTACCAAGAACTACAGGGGAGCTACATTGATCTCACCGCAAACTATATGAACATGAAAAAGGAAATAGAAACTATCAACAAGGGACAAGAGGAAATGAAGAATACAATTTCTGAATTGAAGAACACAGTAGATAGTTTCAAAACTAGGATAGATAAGGCAGAGGATTGGATTAATGAGCTGGAGGACAAAGTAGAAGCATCTCATAGAAAGAGCAGGAAAATTAAAAGAAACTCAGAAAGAATGAAGAGGGATTAAGAGAAATACAAGACAATATGAACCATAATAATATCCAAATATAGGAATACCAGAAGGAGAAGAAGAAGAACAAGGGATAGAAAACATATTTGAAAGAGTAATTGGAGAAAATTTCCCTAAATTGATGAGAGAAAAAGTCTCACAAATCCAGGAATCACAGAGAGTCCCATTCAAGAGGAACCCAAAGAGGCCCTCTTCAAGACACATCATCATCAAAATAGCAAAATTCCAAGACAAAGACAGAATCTTAAAGGCAGCAAGGGAGAAAAAAGAAGTAACATACAAGGGAGCCCCAATAAGATTAGCTACTGATTTCTCAATGGAAACACTCCAAGCAAGAAGACAATGGCAAGAAATGTTCCAAGTAATGAGAAACAGAGGCCTACAACCAACACTACTTTACCCAGCAAGGCTCTCAATCAAGATAGAAAGCCAAATAAAGAGCTTCCAAGACAAAAGAAGTCTAAAAGAATATGTCTCCACCAAACCAGTCCTACAAAAAATACTAAAAGGACTGCTTTAAGGAAAGGAAGGAAAAATGAGAGACAGAGAGGAACACAGGTACAAAAACGGCAATGAATAAGTACCTATCAATAATAACCTTAAATATAAATGGATTAAATGTTCCAATCAAAAGACACAGAATAGCTGAATGAATAAGAAAGCATGACCCTCACATATGTTGCCTACAAGAGACCCACCTCAGGACAAAAGACAATCACAGACTAAAAGTGAAAGGCTGGAAGCAAATTTACTAAGCAAACAGACAAGAAAAAAAAAGCTGGGGTAGCAATTCTCATATCAGACAAAATAGACTTCAAAAAGAGGGCCATAAAGAGAAACCCAGAAGGTCACTTCATAATACTCAAGGGAAGAATCCACCAAGAAGAAATTAACATCGTAACTATATATGCACCAAATATAAGAGCACCCAAATATATCAAGAAAATCTTAGAGAACTTCAAGAAAGATATTGACAGCAACACAATTATAGTAGGAGATTTTAATACCCCACTATCAAAAATGGACAGATCTTCCAAACAAAATATCAACAAAAATATTGCAGCATTAAACAACAGCCTACCCTCTCCCCTCTGGGCGCTGCCCACTTGTTCTCTATTTCAGTGTCTTTGTTTTTATTCTGTTTGCTTGTTAGTTTTGTTGTTTAGGGAAGGGAATTTAAGGGGACAAATGGGGAGGGATTTTGAGGAACAAGTATGAAAGACACAGGAATGAGGACTGGGGGGAGGAAATGGGAGGGAGGTGGGGAGATGGGCGGGGGGGGGCTGGGATGGGAGAAATAGACAAAAAACTGTACTTTGTTGAGGTCCAAAACAGATGCTGAAAAGCGACAATCCCGAACGAGCCCCGGATAAAGTTAGGCTGACCAGGAACTAAAGTTAGGCTGACCAGGAGCAGGGAAATTTTTACTTCCTAAAAGGGCTAACTGCCAATTTTCCTAATAAGCCAATGGCAATCAGCTGTTTAGAGCTAGCCAATAGCTAACAGCCACATCTGCTTCTGTTCAAAGCTTGCTTGCATACCCCTATATAAGGACATAGCTGTAAGCGCTGGGGCGTGGCTCTCATCTGCAGCTCTCCTGAGCACAGTGTCCTCCGACACTCAGAGAGCTTGCCCCTGTGCAGGTAAAACTTGGCCAAAAAAGTAACATCTTGAACACTCTGAAAGTCTCCGAACCACTGTTTCTCGTGATGGCAGATGCAACATACTTGAAAAGTAACTAAATGAAATTTTTAAAAAAACAGCCTAGATGAAATGGACTTAACTGATATATATAGAGCCCTTCATCCCAAAGAAGCTAAATACACAGTCTTTTCAAATGCACATGGAACATTCTCAAAGATAGACCACATGATAGGGCACAAAACAAGCCTCAACAAATTCAAGAATATTGAAATCATACCAAGCATTTTCTCTGACCATAAGGGACTGAAACTGAAAACCAACCCCAAAGGAAAAAACCCAAAACACCCAAAATCATGGAGACTGAACGGTATGCTATTAAACAACGAATGGGTAAAGAATGAAATTAGGGAAGAAATCAAAAAGTTTCTGGAAACAAATGAAAACGATCTCACAACAACCCGAAACTTATGCGATACAGCCAAGGCAGTCCTGAGAGGGAAGTTTATAGCAATACAGGCCTACCTAAAAAAAACAGAAACATTTCAAACAAATGACCTTACTCTACCTCTACGCCTGCAAGAACTCGAGGAACAACAACAAAAACAGCCCAAAGCAAGTAGAAGGAAGGAAATCACTAAGATCAGAGCAGAACTAAATGACATAGAGACTAAAAGTACAATTCTAAAGATCAATGAATCCAGGAGTTGGTTCTTTGAAAAAATAAACAAAATAGACAAGCCTTTAAGTAGGCTCATCAAGAAAAGAAGGAAACGGACACAAATAAACACAATCAGAAATGAAAGGAGAGATTATAACTGATACCACAGAAATAGAAAGGATTGTAAGAAATTACTATGAAGAACTGTATGCCAAGAAATTTGAGAACCTAGGGGAAATGGACACATTTCTAGAAAAATATAATCTCCCAAAACTCAATGAAAAAGAAGTAGAACACCTGAATAGACCAATAACAGCAAAAGAAATTGAAGCAGTAATCAAAAAACTCCCATCACACAAAAGCCCCGGACCACATGGTTTCACAGGAGAATTCTACAAAGCATTTAAGGAAGAGCTAACCCCCATTCTTCACAGACTATTCCAAAAAATCCAGAAGGATGGAAAACTCCCTAATTCTTTTTATGATGCCAGCATCCTCTTAGTTCCAAAACCAGATAGGGACACAACAAAGAAAGAAAACTTCAGGCCAATAAGCTGATGAACATAGATGCTAAAATCCCCAACAAAATATTGGCAAATCACATCCAACAATATATCAAAAAGATCATACACCATGACCAAGTGGGATTCATCCCAGGGATGCAAGGATGGTTCAATATTCGCAAATCAGTAAATGTATTACATCACATTAAAAAAAAGCAAAGACAAAAATCACATGATCATATCAATAGATGCAGAAAAAGCTTTCGATAAGGTACAACACCCATTTATGATAAAAACACTCAGCAAAATGGGAATAGAGGGAACATTCCTCAATATAATAAAGGCCATTTATGAGAGGCCTACAGCCAATATCATACTCAATGGGCAAAAACTAAAAGCTTTTCCACTAAGATCAGGAACAAGACAAGGATGTCCACTTTCACCACTTCTATTCAATATAGTATTAGAAATTTTGGCCACAGCGATCAGGCAGGAAAAGGAAATAAAAGGCATCAAAATACAAAAGGAGGAAACAAAACTATCACTGTTTGCAGATGACATGATAGTGTACATGGAAAATCCTATAGACTCTACCCAAAAACTGCTCAAACTAATTAATGAATTTGGCAAAACAGCAGGATACAAGTCAATATCCAGAAATCAAAGGCATTTTTGTATACAAACAATGAATCAGCAGAAGCAGAAATCAAGGAAAAAATCCCATTCGATATAGCAAAAACAAAAATAAAATATCTGGGAATAAACCTAACCAAAGAGGTAAAAGACCTGTATGCAGAAAACTACCCACCACTGAAGTAAGAAATCAGGAGAGACACAAACAAATGGAAACATATTCCTTGTTCATGGATTGGAAGAATTAACATCATCAAAATGTCCATACTACCCAAAGCAATATACAGATTCAGTGCAATACCTATTAAAGTACCAATGGCGTATTTCACAGACATAGAACAAACACTTCAAAAATTTATATGGAATCATAAACGAGCTCGAATAGCAGCTGCTCTTTTGAGAAAGAAGAACAAAGTAGGGGGGATCACAATACCTGATATCAAACTGTATTACAAAGCCACTGTAATCAAAACAGCCTGGTACTGGCATAAAAACAGGCACATAGACCAATGGAACAGAACAGAGAGCCCAGAAATCAACCCAACTCTCAACAGTCAATTAATATTCGACAAAGGGGGCAGTAACATCAAATGGAGTAAAGATAGCCTCTTCAGAAAATGGTGTTGAGAGAACTGGACAGCTACATGCAAAAAAATGAAACTTGAGCACAGACTTACACCATACACCAAAATAAATTCAAGGTGCATAAAAGACTTAAATATAAGCCATGACACCATTAAAGTCCTAGAGGAGAACATGAGCAAGAAAATCTCAGATATTCCACGCAGCAACATTTTTATGGATATGTCCCCTAGAGCAAGGAATATAAAGGAAAGAATAAACAAATGGGATTTCATCAAAATAAAAAGCTTCTGCATGGCTAAAGAAAACAGTATTAAATTAAAAAGACAACCAACTGTATGGGAAAACATATTTGCCAATGATACCTCAGACAAAGGTTTAATCTCCAAAATATACAAAGAACTTACACGACTCCACTCTAGGAAGACATCGAACCCAATTAATAAATGGGAAAAGGACTTGAACAGACACTTCTCTAAAGAGGACATACAGAATATCCAGAGACACATGAAGAGATGCTCAATATCGTTAGCTATCAGAGAGATGCAAATTAAAACCACAATGAGATACCACTTTACACCAGTCAGGATGGCTATAATAGACAAAGCAACAAACAACAAATGTTGGAGAGGGTGTGGGGAAAAGGGGACCTTAGTTCACTGTTGGTGGGATTGCAGACTGGTACAACCATTATGGAAAACACTATGGAATTTTCTCAGAAAAATAAAAATTGACCTGCCTTTTGACCCAGCAATTCCACTGCTAGGATTATACCCCAAGAATCCTAAAACATCAATATCAAAGAACCTATGCACCACAATGTTCATAGCAGCACAATTTACAATAGCCAAGAGTTGGAAGCAACCTAGGTGCCCATCAGTAAACGAATGGATCAAAAAATTGTGGTACATATACACAATGGAATTCTATGCAGCAGAGAGAAAGAAGGAGCTACTACCTTTTGCAACAACATGGATGGAACTGGAAAGCATTATGCTGAGTGAAATAGGTCAGGCATTGAAGGACAAATACCATATGATCTCACTTTGTCAGGAAGCTAAAGAATAAAACAAACAAGCAAACAGAATAAAAACAAAGACACTGAAATAGAGAACAAGTGGGCAGCGACCAGAGAGGAGAGGGAAGGGAACTTAAGGGGAAAAAGGGGGAGGGATTTTGAGGAACAAGTATGAAAGACACAGAGATGAGGACTCGGGGGGGGGGGGAATGGGGGGAGGGGGGAGACCAGGCGGGGGGGGGGGGGGTGGGATGGGAGAAATAGATAAAAAAAAAGTACTTGAAAAGTAACTAAATAAAATTTAATATTAAAAAAAACATAGACTATTTACTAGACTGATGGCATTTTTAAAACACTGGAAAAATGAAATAAATAAGCATATAATATTTTTTAAAGTATAAAGAATAATGCTTGGATATAAAACCATATAATATTCCATGAAAAAAGCAGAGAAAATATATAAGAAAAGGAGATCAAAATTGACTTCAAAAATAACATTTTTATATATATTCTATTATATCATAACCACCACACACTGAAGAGGGTGTTGTTATTGCCATGTAATCACACATTGTTTTCCATTTGCAATTATACAGATATTAAAGGTTGAACTACTTACGAATTTCTTAATTTCTCAAACTTTTCCTCTTCCATCTACAGCTAACTTCTTAGATAAAAGTCAATGTTGGGTTCCATCGTGTAACGGTTAGCACTCTGGACTTTGAAAAGTTAATATTACTTAGCATATTGATAAATGCAAATTTTAGACAAGTATACCTGCAAAAATAAACCTGTAGGTCAACCTCAATTGTATAAAATAAATTTATACTTCCACTCTTATATTCCAAATTTAAATTGTTTCTCTCTTTTCCTGTAAACCAAGAGTAAAAAAAACATGAATGTGAGTTCCATCCTTATACAGACCATTATATCTCTATAACTGCAACGTGCAACATGTGAAGAAAAATGTTTGTGTAAGAAAAATGGAAATGGGTCAAGAGCAAACACTGAAGTAAAATACAAGCCACTAAAGATCTTAGGGTAGTCAGGAAGCTCAGCAGACTAAAAAAGAAGTGGATACCAGAATACAAAGCTAGTGAACATCACTTGGAACAGAAGTATTGAAGAATGTGGGGAAAAGAGAAGACGCAGATAAACCACCTTTGGAATAATTGAGCCATATTTGTGGTGTAATGGAAGAGAACTCAAGGCAAGAGAAAGAGGCAACAGTCAGGTAGCAGATAATTTCCACTAGATAGTGAGAAAAAAGTATAAATTATAAGAAATATGACAAAAATTAACAAATATGACTCTGCTCTGAGTCAGAAGTTAATACAGCATCGCAGGAGAAAAGTCACACCAACAGTTTGTTTTGAAGACAACATTCCAAAATTCAACTTCTCGCTTCACTATTATCCCTCGCTCCTTCTCCACAATATCCTTTCAAATATTTGCTATATTCAAAGATTCATATTATTATTACTATTATGTTATAATATTTTATTATAAAATAAAGTACATGACCTATATGAACAAACCTCAAGAAGGAAGAAAAGAGAAAAATGACATCATGTACACATGCATACACCTAGTAGAAAATTATGCCCTGAAGTAAAAATCATAGGTCAAAATTTATGAATTTTTAAAAATTACTTTATTGTTGTTCAATTAGTTATCTGCATTACCACCCACCACTTCCCCCAACCCCAGCCAATCCCACCTCCCTCCTTTACCTCCAACCTAACCTTTCCCCCCACTCCCCTCTGGCTATTGTTAGATTGTTCTGAATTTCAATGTCTCTGGTTATATTTTGTTTGCTTTTTTCTTTTTTTTTTAAATTAATTTTATTTAGTTATTTTTCAAGTACAGTTTTTTTGTCTACTTTTTTCTTTTTTTGATTGTATTCCAGTTAAAGGTAACATCATATGACCTTTGTCCCTCACCACCTAGCCTATTTCACTTAACATAATGCTCTCCAGTTCCATCCATGTTGTCACAAAGGGTAGGAGCTCCTTCTTTCTCTCTGCTGTGTAGAATTCAGTTGTGTAAATGTACCATAGATTTTTATCCATTTCTTTACTGATGGGCACTTAGTTTGCTTCCAGCACATGACTATTGTAAATTACACAGCTTTCAACATTAGGATGCATAGCTTCATTTGGATTGGTGTTTAAGGGCTCTTAGGGTATAATCCCAGCAGTGGAATAATTGGGTCAAAAGGCATGTTCATTTTTAGATTATGAGGAAATTTCATACTGTTTGCCACAGTGGCTGCACCAGTCTGAATTCCCACCAACAGTGCACTAGGGCTCCCTTTTTTCTGCATCCTCTTCAACACTTGTTTGTTGGATTGTTTATAATGGCCATTCTGACATGTGTGAGGTGATATCTCATTGTGGTTTTAATTTGCATCTCTCTGATGCCTAGTGATTCTGAGCATCTTTTCACATATCTCTGGGCCCTGTGTATGTCCTCCTTGAAGAAGTATCTGTTCAAGTCTTTTGCCCACTTTTTAATTGGGTTTTTTGTCTTCCTGAAGTGGAGTCATGTGAATTCTTCATGTATTTTGGAAATCAAAACCTTCTCTGAAGTATCATTGGTAAATATGTTTCCTCGTATAATTGGTTCTCTTTTCATTTTAATGTTGTTTTCTTTAGCCTTGCAGAAGCTTTTTAATTTGATGAGGTCCCATTTCTTTAATCTTTGCTTTATGTTCTTTGCTTTAGGAGACATATCAGGGAAGATGCTGCTGTGTGGAATGTCTGAGATTTTCCTGCCAATATTTTTCTCTAGGACTTTTATGGTGTCATGACTTATGTTTAAGTCTTTTGTTCACCTTGAATTTATTTTTGTGTATGGTGTAAGTTGGTGCTCAAGTTTCATTCTTTTCCATGGAGCTTTCCAGATCTCCTAACACCATTTGTCGAAAAGGGTGTTTTTTGCTCCATTTTATGCTTTTTCCCCCTTTGTCAAATATTAGTTGCCCATAGAGACTTGGGTTTATTTCTGGTTTCTCTGTTCTGTTCCATTGGTCTGTCTGTCTGTTTTTATGCCAGTAAAAGGCTGTTTTGATTACAGTGGCCTTATAATACAGTTTGATATTAGCTATTGTATCCCTCTTGTTTGTTCTTCTTTCTCAAAATTGCTGCAGCTATTTAGGTTCCATATTTATGGTTCCATATAAATTTCTGAAATGTTTGTTTGATATCTGTGAAATATATCATGGGTGCTTTAACAGGGATTGCATTGAACCTATAAATCACTTTGGGGAGTATGGCCATTTTGATTATGTTAATTCTTCCAATCCATGAGCATGGTACATGCTTCCATTTGTTTGTGTCTTCCTTAATTTCTTTCTTCAGTGTTGTAGACTTAACTGAGTAAAGGTCTTTTACATATTTGGTTACGTTTATTCCTAAGTACTTTATTTTTTTGTTGTTGTTGTTGCTATGTCAAATGGAATTTTTTCCTGATTTCTATTTGTGATGTTTCATTGTAGGTATTAAAAAATGCCTTTGTTTTCTGTATATTGACTTTGTATCCTCCATTTTTGCCCAATTCTTTTGTTAGGTCAAGTAGTGTTTTGGTGGAGTCCATGGGATTTTTTATGTACACTATTATGTCATCTGCAAACAATGACACTTTTACTTCCTTTTTTTAATTTGAATGTATTTTCTTTCTTTCTCTTGCCCGATTGCTGTAGCTAGGATTTCCAATACTATGTTGCATAGGAGTGGTGAAAGCAGGCACTCTTCTCTTGTCCCTAATCTTAATGGGAAAGCTCTAATTTTTTGTCCATTGAGTATGATGTTGGCTGTAGCTCTCTCATATATGGTCTTTATTATGCTGAGGAATGCTTCTTCTATTCCCATTTTGCTAAGTGTTTTTATTGTAAATGGGTGCTGTACCTTAACAACTACTTTTTCCACATCTATTGATAAGATCATGTGATTTTTCTCCTTTGTTTATGTGGTGTGTTATGTTTATTGATTTGCTAATAGTGTATCATCCTTGCATCCCTGGGATGAATCCCACTTGGTCATGGTGTATGATCTTTTTAACGGATTGCTGGATGTGGTTTGCTGATATTTTGTTGAGGATTTTAGCACCTATACTCATCAGCAATATTGCCCTGAAGATTTCTTTCTTTGTTATGCCTTTATCTGGGTTTGCGATTAGGATGATGCTGGCTTCCTAAAACAAGTTTGGAAGTCTTCCATCTTCTTGAATTTTTTGGAATAATCTGTGAAAAATGGGGGTTAGCTATTCCTTAAATGCTTAGTAAAATTCCCCCATGAAACCATCTGGTCTAGGGCTTTTGTGTGTCGGGAGTTTTTTATTACTGCTTCAATTTCATCAGCTGTTTTTGGTGTGTTCGCACTATCTGCTTCTTCTCCTTTCAGTTTTGGAAGATTATATTTTTCTAGAAATTTGTCATTTCACCTAGGTTTTCAAATTTCTTGGCATACAGCTCTTCATAGTAATTTCTTACAATCCTTTGTATTTCTGTGGTGAAAGTTGTAATATCTCCTCTTTCATTCCTGATTGTGTTTATTTTTGTCCTCTCTCTTTTTTTCTTGATGAGCCTGCTTAAAGGCTTACCTATTTTGTTTTTCTTTTCAAAGAACCAGCTCCTGGATTCATTGATCCTTAGAATTGTGCTTTTAGCCTCTATGTTGTGATGGACTCTTACCAGCAGAGTTCATCTGTTGTGGCTGGTGATGAGAATAAATGCATAGGCAACAACAGTCCTGTGGAGAAAAAGGAAATGGCATGGCTAGTCTCTCAAGGGGAGAGTGCCTATGGACGCCTTGGCCACTCCCTCAAGAGGAGAGTGCCTCGACCCTTGCCTAGACAATCTTTTCTCATTTTCTTTGGGTCTTACATTAGAGAAAGATTTATTATCTATTATATAGAATATTATTGTCTACATTTTAGGTACAATCAAGGAAGTGAAAACAACATACAGAGGGGAATGGGATGGAGCTGATTAGCTCTGTCCTTGGGAAAATTCACACAGGCTTTGGAAACTATCTTGAAGATAGACAATGCACATTTGTTGTTTTAGACCAGGGTGATGGAGTTTTAGCAAGAGCAAGCCATAACAGCCATAACAGCATTTTCTAGGCCTGCTTCAAATGAGGAAACTCAGTTTGAAGGTCTGGCTCTTGCCCACCACTTTGCTTCTGCAGGTTTTCCATACAGAGCTGAGTCACATTTGCCAGACTAAAACAAACCAGTCCCCTACAATTCCCCCCTTGTTTTATTTTTTGTTAAGACTGTTGTGATGAAGCATCCCTCGAGACTTGCTACTTGCTGGTCTCTTTTGCAACCCTTGGCAAATAATTTGTAAATGGGTCATAAGATACAAAGCATTATTAAAATTAGTAAACAACTAATGGCTCCAATGAACCACAATCTCAGGTTGAGTTCATCAAACCAGTGTTTTGGGTTTAACAAGCCAAGATTATCATTAACAGTTGGAAGAATCTCCTGCTGAGTTAAACATTGAATGTGCTGCAACTGTAGGTGTAATTCCAGTCCCAATTTATTAATTTGTTCCTTTAAATTAGTATAAAAAGCTCTTCTTAAGTAATGTTGAATATCACTGGAGGAGTATTGGCTGGACTTCCATTGCAGTGGGGCAACACACAGTTTGGAGGAACCAGGATCACAGGTGAGCTGGTGATGGGACACTAGCATGTCCTGGTGTTCACTGATCCAGTTGAGGGCTGAATCAACTGCAGAAAGTCCAGTTAGAATTTTTTCATCAATGTGGGCCTGTTGAAACATTTCTAAAGTGGAATTGGTTGAGAAAACATCAACAGTATGAGCAGTTTGAACTGACCCAATGAGGGCAGGGGTTGCCATGGCCACAGTAGCTGCAACAACTATAGCAGAGACAATAAATGCAATTACAGTTCCAACAAACCATCAGACTCTTAAAGAGGCCAGCACATTGTTAAGAGCTATTATGCCATGGGGACTTTCCCATTCTCTGGTTACATTAACTGGCACCCATATTTGAGTTTGTCTTCTAACTATATAAACTGTAGTGAGGCTTAACTGAGTAATATTGAGATGAGTAAGACAGCTGGCCTATATGGAGCCTGCAGAGACAGGCAAAGAATACATTTGTTGTGATTCATTTTAAAAGACTTGAGCTGAATCCTGGAGTTGCCAAAAACATGTAAGGGAGAGAGGTACAAACTGTAATCCAATCTTGTTTTAGAGGGATATCCTAATAGAGACTTCAAAAAATGTTTATACACACATTTTTTTAGCAATAAAAGGCAAGCCAATTTTTCAAGAATTGTAATGCCAAGGGCTAGTGTGGTTGGAAGAAATAATTCTGATAATAGGTGCCCTGGTACCGGGCCCCTCCCACCACATATTAGTATGTGGGATTTGATGCAGAGCCAAAAATTTGTTGTGCCAAGCTTAGCCAGTACTTTCCAATTAGCTCCCCAGTTCTCCACTACAAAAGGACTTTTGGGGAGAAAAGCAATAGTAGCATTCGGTACTCTGCACAAAGACTAAAGACTGAATCTTTATGGCTTTTGTCTAAAGTATAAGGAGGAACCAGAGGGGGGTTGAGAGTATGATAAATCCTCTCCTGAGTATGCAGGCCAATTATAGTTATTATGGAAAGCTGACAGTAATTACTGTATTGCTCTTTGTTTGCAGCATAAAGTTGCTCCTTTAAAGGAAAAGACAAAGTGTCAATAAGAACAGAAAAATAAACTAGTAAATACTTAGCAACATAAAACATATTTTTGGCACCAGAATTGAGTACTTGTTTTCTTCCAATGGGCTATCTGGTCTGTTAGCTGATCACTTTTCCTTTCCAGGTAGCAGAGCTTGATGTCTGTTTTGTTCATGAAAAGGTTTCACCCTTTTAGCTAAGAAGCCAAATAGAACCTGTAGGGATGGAGACCCATGCATACCAACTTCCCCACATTCAGAGATCTACAGGGGTTTGTCAAGGGCCATCTCTCAGTGGATCTCTGCATAAAACCTGAGGATAAGATCATTTTGGCTCTTTCTTCTGAAAATGTTTCTCAATTGGAGTACAGAGTGATTTATCACAGTTTAGAAAATTATAGGTAAACATAGCTAACATAATCAAATTCTGGGGGGTAAATTCTTCACTCCCCCTTTTTTGTATTTTAAGATTTTTAAAGGTACAATGCACCTGTTTAACAATTTCCTGACCTGGATTTCCTGACAATTTCCTGGATTATAAGGTATTCCTGTTTTATGTTGGCTATTCCAACACTGAAGGAAGGCTTAAATAGAATGGGCAAGATATCCGGGCCATTATCAATTTTAATCTGCTGAGGCCACCTAGATGACTAAAACTTCAAGCCAATGGGCTTGTATATTTTTAGCAGATTCTCCTGTTGAAGTAGATGCATGTAGGGCACCAGAACAAGTATCAATAGAAATATGAATGTATTTGAATTTTCCAAAGAGGGAGTAATGAGTGACATCTTGTTTGCCAAAACATTTGAGAACTTAGTGCTCAAGGGTTAACTCTCGTGGATAGAGATGCCTTAGTAAGGGCTTGGCAATCAGGACATTCTTTAATAATTTTCTTAGCTTGAGAATGATGAAGAAAGATTCTTTTAACTTTTTTTATTGTTTTTTTGTGTAGCTTTGGGGGTCTGATTTTCACCCTCCTGGGAGGACTCCTTTAAGCCCTTAACCTTTGGCTTTCCAGTTTGCAACAAGTAGCAGGCAGTAGCTGAAAAATAGCCTCAGTTTTATAAGTGCTATTTTTTTCTCTACTTGGAAACACAGTCTAGCCCTCCGCTATTTTAGCAGGCTGCAATGAGTTGGAGCAGCAAGTTAACTGTCTTGTTGTTTTCAGGACTTGGTGGTTCTTAGATTCAGAGTTTGCAAGGAAAATGGGAAGTATGGGGGGGATCTGCTCAAATATGTTTTAGAGAAAAGTGGTTATCTTCCAAGGACCTTTCCTGACTTGATTGACTAACCTTTCTCTGTAGGAGAATAGCCAGTTCTTCCCCAAAGAAACGATCAGTGTTTACAGGTACTAAGTTAAAAAATAATACTTAGTCCTCCTTGGAGAAGGTCTAGTTCTCCCCAGGAGATAGTACAATTACATTTTATTTTTACAATAAAAGATCATGTCTCTGGCATAAGCAAGAGGATTACTAATATTTCTTTAACACATCATACCTACTATTCCACTTATAACATGCTTTAGATTGACAAATTTATGAACACATTCATAACTTTTAGAAACAGTTTTTCTTTTACTGGCAAATACATTTATTTACTTAACTTACTTATTTACTTATTTATTTTGTATTCTTGGTGATTACTGCATTCCTGGAATGTGCTCTAATGTGAGCTGTTTCATTATCTGCTGACCTTGAAAATTTTAGGGAGATTGGAAAAGAGGAAGGGAGGATGCTATGTTTGTTCCCAGGATCAAAGCAGTCCCTGGGCTTTCAGAAAGAGGATTCTGAATTCTTAAAAGACACATTTTCTCATTGTTTTTATTCCTGCACTTTTTACTATCTGAGGGAAGTGAGATCTTTTCTTGTTTTTAAATAATCAAATTCTTTCTGAGATGTTATGATGTTATCATCTTTCTTTATGATGTTATCATCTTTATGATGATATTAGACATCTCATTCTATTTACTAAAACATTTTGAGATTGACATGTTCGTGGGAACCACTTTGCCTGCTTTCAGGAATTATAAATGCCCCCCATGTCTAAGGCTGAGTGAGTGCCCTCCAGACTGAGAGCCACTAAGGAGACAAAGCTTATCTCTGGCAGCAGCTCTGCTTCTGCTTCGTTCCCTACCCCCAATGCCTGGTCGTTTAGTCAGAGACTGGCAAGACCCTTCGGGGGTAGAGGGGACCTAAGCCAGACATGATCACTTGGAAGGCCTTCAAGGAAGAACTCAGGGGGGCTGCAGCAAAGGGGTGTGATGGACCCTCACCCCCTAGCTATTCTGACATAGCATGAGTCCCCATTTCTGTCTGGGAGAAGAGCTTTCTGGTTCTAATCCACTTAAACCTAAAAACCTATGATGGGGAAGGCAGCACATCCCTTTGCCAGCTACAGTGGGTTCCAGGGTGATCGGGCATAAGAAAGAGTTCCTAAAGTCCTGTGAAGCTTGCTTTGTTAAGAGTACTTTTATTCATATGATAAGGGTCTGAGCAGGAAATAAATATGTCTCTCAGAGTTTTTGCTACCCCCTTACCTGACAGACACTGACTCAGATTAAGCCCTCAGATTTCTTTGAAATGTTCTGTTGTTTGATCCTTGCCGCTTGACATTGATTGATGAGCTTTACCTGTATTCCTGTGTGTTCTGAACCTAATAAAAGCCTTTGAAGAAGAGGTTCTTGGTCCTTCTCCTGTGAGAGATTGACCACCTCTCCTCCCCAAGCAGATCATGTCTTGGTAGTATTATTTTCATCTGTGCCAGACAGGGGTTCTTCTGGGCAAAGTTGCCCCCACACATGTTATTTTTAGGACAGAAACAAAAACAAAATTCAAGCAAACCACTATTTTCAAATTAAATCCTCTAAAGGGGTGAGACAATAGCTTTTATCTCATACCATCTGCTGTTGTTTGAACTTCTGCCCAACTTTTTTCTAAATAACTAAGTCTAAAGATCCCTTATCAGGGAGACATCTAGCAGCTTTAAAAACCTGCTAAATTAGCATAAAGCATTGCTCTTCTTCTTTAAGGAGGCTGTTCCTATTGTTAAAAAGTTCCATTTTTATTTTTGATTTCTGCCCTTGCAGATTGCACCCATACTAAACTCTAGCTAAACAGCTATGGGGGAGGATAGTGTGGTCGGTAAGAAATGTACTATTGGTGGGAGAGAGTCAAGGAGGGCTGCCTGTCATGCAGGGTACCCCAACCCCACTTATGGGTTTCAGGTTTTTTTCATGTCTTTAAGACTGTTAAGGGGGGCTCGAAGCGCCAGATAACCAACCTTTATATCCTGCTCCCTGACAAAACCAGGAATTAAATTACTGTGATTGGAATTCCCTTTGAGGCCCCTACACATCTCTGGGATTGACCCCAGACACCTCTGCAAGGCCCCTACTCACATAGGAATGCCTGAGATCTCAAGCCAGAGGGAGGAATGCATCTTATCTTTGGTGCCTCAGCAAGAAGCTGAGACAACCAGAAACAATTCTGTTAACTAATTCTGAGTTCTCAAAGCAATCTTTGGAAACCAGCTGAAACCAAAATGCTCACTTACTATCTGCTTTTTTGTTTACAGTCAGGCGGTGGGAAAAGGCAGAATCGAAAGGGCTGCAAAAAACACCTTTTAAGGAAAGTTGCACAAAGGCACTTGTAAAAAAAAAAGCTAATTGAAGCCAAGGAAAATTCATTGGTCTCTCTCCCAAGGCTACCTCTCAGGCATGGCCTATCAGGGGTAGCTTTGTTACAGCAAGTGCCCTTGTGACTGTTAAATGCTCAACACATGGCCATAGGATGTGGCGATTGCCAGACAGAGAGCAAGGTTCTACTTACTAAGGAGAGTATGTATGCAAGAGAGGGTGACCTTGGAAAGATACCCTTTTTCCCTAAAATACAACACACTCTACAACCCCCAAAAAGCACTCGGGGTCGTTGGCCCTTACCTGGGCTGTTGCGCATGTTCCACCCACGTGGCTGTGTTTACCATAACAATGGCTGGTAGCCTTTGGGTCCCTGTTCCTGGGCGCCAGATGTGGTGGACTCAAGCCAGCAGAGTTCACCTGTTCTGGATGGTGACAAGAATATATGCACAGGTGACAACAATCCTGTGGAGAAAAAGGGAACAGCTGGCTACTCTCCTCAAGGGGAGAGTGCCTCCACCCTTACCTAGAGAAGCTTTTATTGCTTTCTTCATATCTTACATCAGAGAAAGATTTATTATCTGTTACATAGAATATTATTGTCTACATTTTAGTTACAATCAAGGAAATGAAAATATCGTGCAGAGGGGAATGGCAATGAGCTGATTAGCTCTGTCCTTGGGAAAATTCACACAGGCTTTGGAAATTATCTTGAAGATAGAAAACACATTTGTTGTTTTAGACCAGGGTGATGGAGTTTTAGCAAGAGCAAGCCATAACAGCCATAACAGCATTTTCTAGGCCCTCTTCAAATGGGAAAACTCATTTTGAAGGTCTGGCTCCTGCCCACCACTTTGCTTCTACAGGTTTTCCATACACAGCTGAGTCACATTTGCCAGACTAAAACAAACTGGTCGCCCTACACTATGTCATTTAAATCTGCTCTGATTTTGGTTATTCCCTTCCTTCTACTGGCACTGCACTCTCTTTGCACTAGGCTTAGGTTGTTTATTTGAAATGTTTCCATCTTTTTGAGGTAGGCCTGTATCTCTATGAACTTCCCTCTCAGGACTGCCTTCTCTGTGTCCCATAAGTTTTGGATTGCTGTGAGTTCATTTTCATTTGTTTCCAGATACTTTTTGATTTCTTCCCTAATCTCATTCTTGACCCATCCATTCATTGTTTAATAGCAGCTATTCAATCTCCATAAGTTTGTGTGTTTCAGGGTTTTTTTCCTTGAGATTGGTTTCTAGTTTCAGTCCCTCGTGGTCAGAGAAAATGCTTGCTATGATTTCAATATTTTAAAATTTGTTGAGGCTTGTTTTGTGTCCTATCTTGTGCTCCATCTTTGAAAATATTCCATGTGCATTTGAAAAGAATGTGTATTTTGCTTCTTGGGGATGAAAGGCTCTATATCCATCAATTAAGTCCATTTTATCTAGGGCATTGTTCAATGCCACAATATCTTTGTTGATATTTGGTTTGTAAGATATGCCCATTTTTGAAAGTAGGGTGTTAAAATCTCCTACTATAATTGGGTTGCTGTCAATACATGTCTTGAAGTCCTCTAACATTTTCCTTATATAATTGGGTGCTCCTCTGTTGGGTGCATATACATTTACAATGTTTATGTCTTCTTGATGGATTTTTCCCTTGAGTATTATGAAGTGACCTTTTCAGTCTCTTTATATGGCTCTTTGTTTTAAGTCTATTGTGTCTGATATGAGTTGTGCTACTCTGGCTTTTTATTACCTGTCCATTTGCTTGGAATTTTGTTCCTAGCCCTTCACTTTTAGTCTGTATAGGTCTTTTTTTCTGAGGTTGGTCTCTTGTAAGAAGCATATGTGTGTGAAATGCTTTCTTATCCATTTAGCTATTCTATATCTTTTGATTAAAGTAATTAATTCATTTACATCTAAGGTTATTTTTGATAGGTACTTATTCATCACCATTTTTCATACCTGTGATCCTCTCCCTTTCACAGTTTTTCTTCCTGTTCTTAAAGCAGACCCTTCAGGATTTCTTGCCAAGCTGATTTGGAGGAGGTATAGTCTTTGAGGCTCCTTCTGTCTGGGAAGCTCCTTATTTGCCCTTCCTTTTTACTTGAGAGCCTTGCTGGGTAAAGTGGTTTTGGTTGCAGGCCTCTGGTTCTCATTATTTGGAATATTTCCTTTGGGGGGGTAATTATTTTTCAACTACAGTTTTCTGTCTTATACTCCATCCCAGCCTACCCCTCAGTGCACCCCACCTGCCTCCCATTTCCCACCTTGCCTTAGGTTTGTTCATGAGTCCTTTATATATGTTCCTGTGAATCCTGCCCCTTTTCCCCTGAAATTTGCTCCTCTCTTCACGTAGTCCCTGTCAGCCTTTTCTGTATTTCAGTGTCTTTGGTCATATTTTGCTTGCTTATTTGTTTTGTTGTTTAGTTTCCTGTGAAAGGTGAGATCATATGGCATTTGTCTTTCACCGCCTCTCTTATTTCACTCAGAATAATGCTTTACTTTGAATATTTCTTGCCATTCTCTTCTGCCTTGGAGCATTTCCATTGAGAAGTCAGCTGTTAACCTCATCAGGGCTCCCTTGTATGTTACTTCCTATATTTCCCTTGCTGCCTTTAAGAATCTTTGTCTTGAAATCTTGCCATTTTAATTATGATGTGTCTTAAAGTGGGTCTCTTTGGGGTCCTCTTGATTGGGACTTTCTGTGTTTTGTAGATTTGTGTGATATTTTTCTCCAATCAACTTAGAGAAATTTTCCATCATTACTCTTCAAACATGTTCTCTATCCCTTGCTCTTTTTTCTCCTTCTTTATTTCTGTTATATGGATATTATTACATTGTATGTTGCATTTCCCTTAACCACCCTTAATTCTTTCTGAGCTTTTTTTTTTGTCTTTTCTTTCTAGGTGTTTCCTTCTACCTTGTCATCCATTCGCTGATCTGATCCTCTACTCCATCCTGTCTGCTCTGAATTCCTTCTACTGTGTTTTTCAGTTCAGAAATTGTATTCTTCATTTCCTCTTGGCCCTTCTTGATAGTTTCTATTTTCCTTTTCATGTTGATATAGGTTGCAGTGAGTTCATTGTAGTTCTCTGTAGTTTCTGGTAGCTCATTGTGAGCTCATTGAACTTCCTGATAACCAGTGCTTTGAACTCAATATCTGATCATTGAGTTGCCTCTCTCATCTAGCATTCTTTCTGAGGCTTCCTTCTTTCCTTTCACTTAGGGATTGTTTCTTTGGCTTCTCATTGTTTGTGAGACTGTTCTTGTTAGCCTCTTCTTTTTAACTTGATTTGTTCTGCCTCCCTGGGTTTATGGTATGAACTTCTGTGGTAGAACACCTGGGAGATTCAGTGGTGCAGTCTCCTTGATGTCCTGAGCTCACTGGCCTTAGGTTGTTGTTTAAGTTGGCTCTGTGTTTGTCTTTGGGTTTTGATTGTGTTGGGTCTTTCTTTGTTGGGTCCTTTCCTCCAGCTGCTTGACTGAGGGTCAGTCTGTCCATCATGTCTTGTATTCTGTTGTGCAGGTGTGGGCAGGTTGTGTTGAAGCTGGTTCTTCTGTGTGTACAGGGTTTTGACACTCCTCTCTCACTCTTGTTCAGTTGTTTGTTCTGAGCAATTTCTCCACCATGTAGTTGTATTTTGAGATTGGATCTAAGTTGAGTTAGTGTGGCTTCCACTCTCTCTTTCACCTTCTTCTATTGTTATCTGTTGGTGGTTTCTTTGTTAGTTGCTTTCCTCTTCTAGTGGGTAAACTGGTGTTCAAAGCTCCTACCTACTCTTTTTGTAATCAGTTGGAGAAGAAAGGCAAAATGATTTAAGACGGCGAGAGTATAATGTATGGCATTTAACGGACCAACCCCTAAAGAAGAGATAGGAGATTTTTTGGATCTGTATAGTGTTAAACGTGATATTTCACCCAACTAGACACTGTTCAAAAAGGGTCGAAAGAAGATAAGACTCTTGTTGGGTTGGGAGAAGGATTCTGAGCTGCATCTAGAAAGCAGTGAGCTTATGGGAGTTCAGGTTGTGAGGTAAAGTGGGAGTAAAGGATAGAAAATAGGTATAGTGTGTGAAAGAATAGAGTTAACCACAACAGTAATGAAGATTAGGAAACAATGAAGTGGGCTAAGATGTGGGAGGGGTGTTGTGTAGTATTTATAATTGAATGGAACAGCAATTATTTACCATAGTAATGGAGCAATAATGATATGACAGGAACTATGTGATCTGGATAACAAGAATAGGAAGTATAGGACCTAGAGTAGTGTGCTAATGCAACACAAGTGAAATGGAAGACAGAAAATTAAAAATACACCATGTAGCCCTGGCTGGTGTAGCTCAGTGGATTGAGCACAGGCCTGGGAACCAAACAATCGCGGTTTAATTACCAGTCAGGGCACATGCCTGGGTTGCAGACCGGTTCCCTGCAGGCCAGTTCCCAGCAGGGGACCCACGAAAGGCAACCATACATTGATGTTTCTCTCCCTCTTCCCTTCCCCTCTAAAGATAAATAAATAAAATATTAAAAAAAATACACCATGTAAGAGAGAACGAGGAAAACCAGTCAAACAATGCAATATAATAAGGCAAGCGAAGAAAACTAAACAGAAACAAGAGAAATACAAAAATAGTAATAAAATACAAGATGCAAGAATAATGAAAAATAATACAAATATAAAATAACTTGCAAGTTCTCTGGAGTAGTAAGGTGAAATTTGTCACAATGTCTCAGCAACTGGGTCTTTTCACAGCTCCAGGTTTTATTATCTTGCTTGTGGAAATTTTTGTAAAAAGGAAGTAAGGAAGAAGAAATAAAAAGGGATATAAAGGAAGAACAAATAAAAAAGAAAGAAGGAATAAATGGAAGAAGGAGTTAAAAGAAAATATACTGTAAAAAAAAGAGCCCCCTGCTGGCTTCAAACTGGCCCAGCCAGTTCTGCTGGTCTTCCTGGCTGCAGCAGACTCAGGGGGAATTTGTTTCACTTTTCTTCCTTCCTGAGCCACACTCTTCACAGATGCCCAGCCCCCAGCCCAGTTCCTCTTTTTGCTGCTTGGCCCCCAGTGCCTTTTGCACCCAGCCTACACCTTCAGTCCACCAGTTGCACTGTCCTTGAGGTGAACCAATTAGGGGCAGTTCATACACACCCTTCTCACTCTGTGCTGTCCTAGATGCTAGGGACTCTCAGAGTCTCTTCAGGCTAGTTCGGACCCCACCCCCAGCAAGTTAAGTCTTTTTGGCCATTGCTGACTCCCTGAGCACAGGAGTTATCCTCTGCAGGGACAACTCCACCTTCCTCTTAGAGAGCCTGTCATCCCTACAGGGCAGGGATGCTTACTTGGCTGGTGGATGCAAGTGCCCACCTCCTCTGCTGCTCCCTCCCAGGTGTAGGGCTTGGGTGCAAGGTGCCTCTGGGTGGTGGCATCACGGGTGCTGCAGGTGTGGTGGGGCAGCCACCAGTCCTGCAGGCTCAGGTTTGCAGTCACCCTAGGGCTTTGGGTATGAGCACAGAGCCTTCCACACCACCGTGGGAGCACTGTGGGGCTGGGCAGGTTAGGGGCACAGGAGGCCAGAGCAGCTGCTGAGGAGAATTCCCTAAACAGCTGCCAAGTGCCTCATTTTCCTCTTTTTCTTTTTGAAAAATTCCTCCTGCTCAACCCTGCTGCTCCACACAAGCACCTAGCCTCTCACATAGCCCAACTCTCCAACCAGACTGGGGACTATCTGGGTCAGGGTCTGTCATGCCTATCTCTCCCCAGCCAGTGTCCACAGTCTCAGTGGATACACATAGCACCCATGTGTTTGCCACTGTGTCCCTGTTGTTCCCTTGAGGCTTCAAGGTTCCAGGTCCCTCCTGGTGCTGCTTAAGCCTTTTTTGGCTGGAGAGGTTGGCTGTTGACCGGGCTCTCTCTCAAGAATCCCAGGGCAGACCCAGCAGGTGCCAGGCCTGGGGATGCACCCAACATGAACCCTGATCCCAGGAACCTTATTGTCCTGAAGTGATCTTCTTACCATCTGATTTTTCAATTTCCTCCACAATTTTTGGTCTCCAGTCTTCATATATGCTGGGATACCATTGGTGCTGGGTGCCTTTTGCCCAGCAGAAGGCACCCCAGAAGATCTGTTCCCCAGAAGATCAGCTAGGTAGTTCACCATGCACAGGGGGAAGGGGATCCACAACCACCTATATTGCTGCCATCTTCCAATCTCCCCCTTCCCCGTATATATTTTTTAAAAAGCTGTGAGTAGGGATGAGTCAACTTTAACTTAGTTCACTCAAACCAGAGGGATGTACATTGGATCATCTGATCACCCCATTCAGTCTTATTGCAACTGTCACACACCCTTAGGCAGTCCTTGGGCACTAGCCTTCCTGGGGTGAAGTAGACCCTCAGGGGATGCCCGATTTTCTATGATTTTTTAACAGTATACTTTCTTTTTAATAATATACCATCTGAAATAACTTGTACATGATATGAATGAAAAGAAATAAATGATACTTCTCCAAAGAGGACATACAGATGGACAACAAACATAGGAAAACATATTCAACATCACTAATCACCAGAGAATGCAAATTAAAACCACAAGGACATATTACCTCACACTTTCCTGGATGGCTATTACCAATAAGTCCACAAATAACAAATGTTAGTGAGGATGTGGAGAGAAGAGAATCCTTGTGAACTAGGGATTACACACTGGCGCAGTCATTGTGGAAAATGGTATGGAAGTTTCTCAAAAATTTAAAGCTAGAACTTCCCAATGACCCAGTATTCAGACTTCTGAGTATATAGTCAAAAAAAACCCACAACACAAATTCAAAAAATACTGGTACATGCTCCTCTACCTCCATTGCAGCATTATTTACAAGAGCCAGGCTACAGAAGCAAATCATGTGCCCATAAATAGATAAGTGGATAGCCATGGTCAGAGTGGTTCACTTTCTTGGAGTGTTGTACCATAAGCCCAAACACTGTGGGTCTGATTCCCAGTCAGGGCACATACCTAGGTTAAGTGTTTGAACCTTGGTCCACTATAGATGGGAGGCAAACAATCAATGTATCTTTCTCACATAGATGTTCCTCTTTCTCTCTGTCTCTGTCTCTCTCTCTCTCTCTCCAATGAAAAAAAAAGTCTTTGGGTAAGGAATAAAACAAAAATAATTTAAAAATTAGACTAATGGGTAAAAGAAGTCGTGGTACAAAAATACAATAGAATATTACCCAGACATAAAAAAGAATGGAATCTTTCTATCTGCAACAGCCTGAATGAAAGCAGATGTATTAGGCTAAGTGAAATAGGTCAATCACAGTAACAAATACATTTCTTTCATGTGTAAAATCTAAAAAACAAATAAAAAAGGAGACTCACAGATACAGATAATAGACTGTTGACAGAGGAGAGAGGTGTGAGAGGACTGAATAAAAAAGATGAAGAGATTCGAAGGTACAGATGGGTAGTGGTTCGGAACCACCCTGCCTGGTTTAATAAGCTGTAATTTCCCATGGCTAAGGGTGAGTAAAACAAACTTGGGGCCAAAAGCCACTATGGAGACAAAGCATACATTCCCAGCAGAGGCACTGCCTCTGCCCCCTTTACTTCTCCCTGCTTGCCCCCGGGTGGATGTCTGGTTAGCCAATGACAGGTAAGATTCCTCAAGGGAGGGACTACCTAACACAGGCATGGTCACAATGAAACCATCTGGGAAGGACTTGGGTGACTATAGAAAAGTGGGTGATGAACTCTCACCCCTCAGGTTTAACATAGCATGAGTCCTCATTCTGTCTGTAAAAACTTTCTCAATCTCCTGGCTGCCCAGATTCCCCCACCTGACAAGCCTGAAACAATGCCACAGGCTGATGCGGTCCTGTGCTATAAAGGCTAGGTTTCTTGGGGAATCAGGCCTAAGAAAAGAATACCTAAAATCTTGTGAAACCTGCTTTGCTAAGAATGCCCTCAATTTAAATCTTAAGGGTCCACAGCAATTCCACTGCTAGAATTATATCCTAAGAATCCTAAAACATCAGTATCAAAGAACCTATACACCACAATGTTCATAGCAGCACAATTTACAATTGCCAAGAGTTGGAAGCAACCTAGGTGCCCATCAGTAAACGAATGGATCAAAAAATGATGGTACATATACACAATGGAATTCTATGCAGCAGAGAGAAAGAAGAAGCTCCTACCCTCTGCAACAACATGGATGGAACTGGAAAGCATTATGCTGAGTAAAATAAGCTAGGTGTTGAAAACCAAATACCATATGATCTCACCTTTAACAGGAAGCTAAACAACAAAACAAACAAGCAAGCAGAAAAAAACAAAGACACTGAAATAGACAACAAGGGGACAGTGACCAGAGGGGAGAGGAAAGTGAATTTAAGGGGAAAAAGGGGGAGGGATTTGGAGGAGCAAATAGTAAGGACACAGGGACAAGAACTAAGGGGGGTGGAAATGGGAGGGAGGTGGGCAGCATGGGGTGGGGGAGGCTAGGATGGGAAAAATAGACAAAAAACTGTACTTGAAAAATAACTAAATAAAATTTAAAAACATAAATCTTAAGGGTCCAAGCATAAAAGGAGGTTCTTCCTCATAGTTTTATGGCTCTTTGGCTATCTGACACTGACTCAGAAGAAGACCTTATACTTCTTTGAATGTTATCTATTTTTTGATCATTACTATCTGAAAATGATTGATGAATGTAAGCTTTGTGTTCCGAGACAAAATAAACCCAATAAAAGCCAGGTGAGGAACAGGCTCAAGGTCCTTCTCCTATGAGAGATTGGCCACATTTTCTTCCCAATAACATCATGTCTTTGTAGACTTATTCTCCTTAGTGGCAGACAGGTGCTTTGAGGGCACAACCCCCACCCCCACCATTAATTACAACATAGTAATGAGAATGTAAAGTATAGCTTAGGAAATATAGTCAATAATACTGCAATAACTATATATGGTGCCAGTTGGGTACTAGAAAAACTGTACTACATTAACACAATAGAATAGTACACAGAAGAAAGAATGACAGAATTCCTACCTTTTGCAATGGCATGGATGGACCTACAGACTTTCATTATGAGTAACATAAGCCAGTTGGTGAAAGACAAATAAAGTATGATCTCACTTGTAAGAGGATTCTGATGAACAAAAATAAACTTGTGTGCAAATAGAACCAAAGGCATAGAGTCACAGAATGGACTGACAGTGGTAAGGGAAGAGAGGAGGGGAAACTGAGAGGAAGTGAAGGATTAGTCAAGGAACTCATAGATGTGGACAATGGGGTGGGGACTGACAATGGAAGTAGGTGGCAGGCTGCATGGAGAGGGGCAAAGGGAGAAAAAACTGGAACTGAAAAACAGAAAAAAAGAAAGGACTAAGCAAGGCACACGTAACAAAATAAAATAAAAGTTACATTGTTTTGTAAGTGTTAAAAAAATGAAATAACTGTTCCCTACAACATGGATGAAACTGAAGACCATTATGCTAAATGCAATAAGCTAGATGAAAGGCAAGATCTCACCTATAAGTGGAACCCAATCAGAAAATCAAACAAACAAGCAAAATATAACCACAAACATTGAAATAAAGTACAAACTGACAGTAACCACAGGTGAGGAAAGAGAGGGATAATAAAGCAAGATAGAGGAAGGCCCATCAAGAAAACCATATGAAGGACACATAGACAATGCGAAAAAACGTAGGTTTGAGGGTGAGAGGATGGGATGAGTGGGGTGGGGGCCATGGTGGTATGAAAATGAAGACAAGTGAACTTGAACAAAAATAAAAAATAAAAGTTTGCAAATAAGCTCTCAAATAATGAATATAGAAAATGTAAAGTGATAAAAATAAATTGGAAAATTGCAAGAAGTAAATAGAAAAATCAAAGTATGACAGAAATAAAGACTTCTAAAAGTAGAAAATGTGAGGGCTTAAATATCCTGTGCAAAACAAATTAGAAAATCAAAGAATTTGTTTAATTTTGTTACTTCAGGTTTTTTGTTCCTCATGAAAATAAAAATACATGGTATTTGTTGTTCTCCTTTTGACTTATTTCACTTAGCACTGGACTCTTTTTTTTTTCCAGATATTTTTCCTTTATTAAGCTGAATAATATTTTGTTATATGTATATATTACATTTTGTTCATCCATTCATCTGTATATGGATACTTGGATTGTTTCCATCTTTTTTTTTTTATTTTATTTGGTTACTTTTCAAGTACATTTTTTTTTCTCTTCCCCCCCCCCCGCCCGGTCTCCCCCATTTATTTACTGATGGGCACCTAGGTTGCTTCCAACTCTTGGCTATTGTAAATTAGCACTGGACTCTTAAGATTCATCCCTATTACCATCACAAATTGCAAGATTTCATTTTATAGTGCACCTGAAACTCATCTAAGAAAGAAAAAGAGCACAGAACTGAAAAGAACTACACCTCTCATGATGGCATCATAGGTTAACATGGCTTGCCTCATTGCACCACCATGAAAAAATTAGAACTTAATTGTAGAGCAAACATCACTCAGAACTGGCAGAAATCTATTTAAATGGAAGTCTGACAACTATGGAATTAGAGAAATCACATCCATCCAGACTGGTAGGAGGGCTACAGATGTGGAACAGGCTGGCCCAACTACACGTGCGGTGCACACAAATTTAGGAGTGATAGCTTGGGAGCAAGGAGACTAAAAACCACACCAGGCCCAACAGCTAAGGTTAACAATTTTAGAGAGGTAATTCCCCATAATTTCTGGCTGCAAAATCCACAGGGGATTGAGTCAGTGAAAGAACCTATGGGCCTCCATGTTGATAGCAGCAATATTTACAAACCCCAAGTGCTAGAAATAATAGCTGAAGTGCCCATTAGTAAGTGGATCAAAAGCTGTGGTACATTTACACATGGAACACTACACAGCAGAAAGAAAGGAGGTCCTATGCTTTCTAAAACCTTGGATGGAAGTGGACAGCATTATGCTAAGTGAAATAAGCCAGGAGGCGAAAGACAAATACTGTAGGATCACATCTACAAGTGGAAGCTAATCAACAAAACAAACAAATGACCAAAAAGAGCCAGACCCTTGGAAATAAAGGAAAAATGGACAGTGACCAGAGGGGTGAAGGGAGGAGGAGAGAAGGGGAGATAAGGGGAAGTTTCAAACCAAGGAACATTTTTAAAGGACCCATGGACAAAGGCAATAGGGGAAGGAGGAGGATTGAATGTGGTAGGAGGGTGGGCAGGGCAGAGGAGAGCAATGGAGGTAAATGGGGGCAAATCTAATTGAACAACAATTAAGTAAACAAGTAAACATAGAAATAAATAAATAAATAAATAAATAAATAAATAAATGTATTTTTTGCAAATTCTAGCCACTTGGCACACATTGATTATATTTTCCTTTGGGAATTTGTCACGTTTTACTGATTCTTATATGTCAAGTAACTTTAGATTTTCTCTTCTACATTTTGAAATTATTTTGTGAAACTCTAGATTTACAAAATACCTAATGTTAAAATTTTGGGGGAAATTGTGTAGTTCTCTTTTTGTAGGCAATAATTTAGGAGGCAAAAGCTAAAGGAGATCATCATCAAGCCATTATTATATGAAATGATAAAGGGAATTATATAAGAAAAAGAAGATCAAATGGTGAACATTAAAAAGGCAATAAATTCAGAAATCTCAATAATGGAATCCAAATGACAAACTAAGCAAACAAGCAGAAGAGGAATAGAATCATAGATATGGAGATTATTAGGTAAAAGGTGAAAGATTTGTACGATTTGAAGAGAAACCAGAGTATAAAGATCATTTGGAGGATTATCAGTTGGGAGGACAAAAGGGGAAAATGGGGGCAAAAGTGCAGGAATTAAAGAGGACAAATTGGGACTTCCACCAAGATGGAGGCGTAGGTGGAAACACTGCATCTTCTCGCACAACCAAGTTTAAAGACAATAAAGTTTTAGCAACAAAAAGCACAGCCAAAACACAGAAAATTGAAGTATACAGATGTCCAACAACAACAAAGCATTCAGCAAAACCAGTAAGAGGAGTGGAGCCAGTAACAGAGTGGTGGGGCAGGAAAGATCCCCCAACCCAGGTGCACAGGCAGCTGTGGGCAGGCCCCAGGTGTGGGGTAGCAATGGGCGGACCCAGTGAGGGTGCAAGGCTGCAGGCTGACAGCGGTCACACATTTGCCCACTGAAAAACCAGCAAAGGAGAAAGCAGTGAGAAAGACCCTGCAGTCCCCAGCAGCAGGAAGCAGCAGAGGGGACCACTGTTGCCCCTCTTTGACCCGGTGCCTACATATAGCATCACAACCCAGCGACCTGGGTGTTCCTGCCCTGTTGAACACCTAAAGCTACACTCGTCATAGGTAACATGCTTCAACAGACCAAAACATGGCTCAAGAAGAACTCAAAGCCCCAGAGCCCATAACTCTAAGTGACGCAGAAACAGCCAAACTTTCAGATGCACAGTTTAAAACACTGGTAATCAGGATGCTCACAGAACTGGTTGGTTTACTCACAAACTAGAGGAACATATGAAGGCTAAACTAATTGAAATGAAGGAAAATGCACAGGAAAGCAATAGTGATGGGAAGGAACCTGGGACTTAAATCAAAGGAGTGGACCAGAAAAAGGAAAAAATAACTAAACAAAAAAATATGAAGAAAAAAGAACTCAGAAAAATGAGGAGAGGCTTAGGAACCTTCAGCACATCTTTAAATGCTCCAACATCTGAATAATAGGGGTACCAGAAGAGGAAGAGGAACAGCCACAAGTGGAACACTTATTTGAACAGATAATAAAGGAGAATTTCCCCAATTTGGCAAGCGCAATAGACTTCCAGAAAGTCCAGGAAGCTCAGAGTCCCAAAGAAGGTGGACCCAAGGAGGAACACACCAAGGCACATTAGAATTACACTACCCAAGATTAAAATGAAGGAGAGAATTCTAGAAGCAGCAAGAGATAAAGGGACAGTCACCTACAAAGGAGTTCCCATCAGACTGTCAGCTGATTTCCCAAAAGAGACCCTACAGGCAAGAAGGGGCTGGAAGAAGTATTCCAAGTCATGAAGTCCAAAGACCTACATCCAAGATTGCTCTATCCAGCAAAGCTTTCATTTAGAATGGAAGGACAGATAAAGTGCTTCTCAGATCAGATCAAATTCAAGGAGTTCATCATCACCAAGCCCTTATTACATGAAATGTTAAAGGGACTTATCTAAGAAAAAGAAGATAAAAAATATGAACAGTGAAAGGACAGCAAACTCACGGTTATTAATAATCACACCTAAAACAAAAACAAACTAAGAGGACAACTAGATCAGGAGCAGAACCATAGAAATGAAGATCTCATGGAGGGTTTGCAACAGAAGATTGGGGGAAGAGAAGGAGGGAGAAGGGACAAAAAATAAGTAGCATAGACGATAGGTCGAAAATAGATAGGGGGAGGGCAAGAATAGTAGGGGAAATATAGAATCTAAAGAACTTGAGACACGTAGTCATAAACTAAAGGGGGGGATGGTGGCGGAGGGGTGTGCAGGGTGGAGGGGAATGAAGGAGGTAAATAAAACAACTGTAATGGCATAGTCAATAAAATATATTTTTAAAAAAGAAAGAAAAAAAGCACAAATTGATCATGCACAATAGATAGGGGGATGAGAGCAGCATAGAAATTGAAGTAGCCAAAAATTTTACATGCATGATCCATGGACATAAACTAAGGGAGAGAATTGTTGAAGGGAATGGGGTTACTGGGTGGAGTGGGGCAAAGAGGAAAAACTGGGACTGCTATAATAGCATAATCAGTAAAATATATATTTTTTAAAATTCAACAAATAGGATACTTTCCAACCTAATGAAGGGCACCTATGAAAAACCTAGACACTTAGTGATAACAGAATGAATGCTTTTCTCATAAGAATAATAATGAATCAAGGATGTTCACTCCAACCACCTCTATTCAGCATCATAACATTTAATCTAGCAACTGCAATACAGTGACAAAAATGCATAAAGTAATTCATGCTAGAAAGAAAGGAGTAAATGTCTTTTTTCAGTGACAACTTGATCGATTAAGAAGAAAATCTTAATTAATCTGTAAAAAATTAGTAGAAGTAACCAGTTTTATAAGGCTTCTTGATATAATGTCAATAAAGAAAACATTCTCTTATATTTACATATATTAGTAAAAATAACTAAATTCAACAAAATATACTATGTAAAACAGTATAAAAAATATAAATACTTAAGGATAAATCTCAGAAAAGATATGTAAGACCTGTTCACTGAAAACTATATAACATATCTGAAAAAATGTTAGTGGTATTCATGTAGATAGACAGACAGTTTTCATCTCTCACTTTTCCCCTGGAATAAATATTTTCATTACTTAAAAATTATGTTAAAGATTAGATAACATACAAATCAATATGTGATACCTAATCTTACTGAATTTAAAATATCAAAGATATAAACCAAAGGCTACATGATTGTTAGTGAAAAGGCAATAACCTCATCATTTAAGAGACCTTTCTGTAAATAAATAAGTTTTTGCATACTCTCTTCATTGCTGCCTTCATCTCTTTATTCCTAAATGTATAGATGACTGTGTTAAAAAGCAGTGAGCACATCATCAGAGAGTGCAAGAGACTTGTCCATCTGTGAATTGGGGTGTGGCCATGTATAGATAAACATGGTTGGGACAAAAAATAAAAGGACCACATTTGTGATGTGAGCTGACAAAATGGAGAGAGCCTTGTATGAACCACTTGAGGAAAGTTTCCCAACAGTAAATATGATGAAGATATAGGAGATGAAGAGTATTAAGAAGAAACCACCACAGATAAACTCACTGTTGGCAGTGACCATGAACTGTAATCTGTTGGTATCTATACAGGCCAATCTTAAGAGATGAGGAAGGTCACAGTAAACACTATCCAATTCATTAGGTGCACAGGGGGGCAAAATAATAATAAATGCTAGTTGGAACAGTGAGTGAGTGATGCCAAGGGCCCAAGCAGCACCTATAAACAAAATGCACACTCTCCTGCTCATGATGGTCAGGTAGTGGAGAGGCTGGCATATGGCCACATATCTGTCAAAGGCCATGGCCATGAGCAGCACCATCTCTACTTTACCAAGGACATGGATGATGAAGATCTGACCACTGCAGCCTCCAAAAGAGATGACTTTATGCTTTCTGTTAAGGTCATATATCATCTCTGGTGAAGCAACAGAACAAGCTCCTAAGACAATGAAGAAGAGGTGGACCCATAGAAAAGGCAATAGAAGAAGGGAGAGGATTGAATGTGGGAGGAGGGTGAGCAGGGCAGAGGAGAGCAATGGGGGAAAATGGGGACAAAGATAATTGAACAATTAAACAAACAAGTAAATAAATAAATAAAAGTATTTTTCTGCAAATTCTAGCATCTTGGCAATCTTATACTTGGCACCTGTTGATAATCTTTTCCTTTGGGAATTTGTCACATTTTCCTGATTCTTTTATGTCAATGAATTTTAGATTTTATCTTGGACGTTTCAAAAATTATTTTGGGAAACTCTAGGTTTGCAAAATACCTAATGTTAAAATTGTCTGGACAATTGTGTTGTTCTCTTTTCATAGGCAATAATTTAGGTTTATATCAGTTCTGTTGCAGCTTCTGTTGGTGGTAGTTTCAATGTCAGTTCTGCTTTTACAGCCTTTTCTCTATTGCTCTGAGTCTGCCCCCCATTTGACACTCATTCATAGATAAGTTTTTAAAGGTGATGCTACGTTGCTCTGAGTTTGCCCCAGATGTGACACTCATTGATAGATAAGTTTTCAAAGATGATGCTATGTTGCTCTGGATCTGTCCCATGCACACACAGCTCAGGAACCAGCTCAGAAACCAGCCCTGGGTGTGTGGAGATGGTGCATACACCAGACTAGGTGATCTTTCTCTCCAAGTCTCTCCTCTCCAAGAATGCACACTCACTCTTCATCTTGAAGGGCTCTTTTTCATCATCATTCACCTGAAAATATGTGAATTCTCTTGGAGTTTTAGCTGCCTGAATCATACTGACTTGCAGCTCTGTAAAAGGTTCTGTCCCTGCAGTGATGTGGCAAAAAAAAAAGAGGCTGAAAAAAATATGTGGAAAAATTTTTCCACACTTTTCAAAACACAGGGGCCCTCTCTCAGACCCTCTCTATAAAAATACTGGAGTCCTGAAAAGAGTTTTAGCTGCCTGCTCCAATGTCATAGCTCTGACAATATAGCTACCCAAGAATTTTTCAGAGAATAAAACTAGAAAAATATATTATTTATATGTATATTGCACACTCTCCAGATTTTTGGAACCCATTTTCCAGTTCTATGGGCAGAAGTCCTGATTGTCTCTTAGAATGTTTTCTGTGTGTATCATGAAAACCATAGCTTTGCATTTGGGATCTGTTGTCAGAAAAGGTGAAGAGAGAAAAAATGGGAAAGATTTTCTTGAAAAATAACATCACCTGCTTATGCATTGTTTCTTCAAGTTTTGATTTCCTTCTACAATATGCCAGTGTTTTTATTACCCTTAGTTTTCTTGACTTGGGTAGTTTTTACTAATATATGATTTTTCAAGATTGTTTAGATGTAATTAAAGGGAAACAGAGGCTATATTGGGCTTATGACATTCAGTCAGCACTGGAAATCTCACACTTGATTTTTCACAAAGCACCACAAAAGCTTCAGTAACTTTCTACAGAAAACATTTCATTCGTATCTCTCCCCAACTATATTTATTCTGGCCACATACTTTGGATGCTTCCATGTAATCTTAAAAACAATTTCAGTTACAGTGGACGCAGAATGCTACATATATCCAAGAGAAAAATAATAATTTGGGGGACTGATGAATGAAAGAATGAAACACTACATCCTGAATATGCACATGTGGGTAGAGGAAACCAGTGGGTGTCATTCATTTACACTTTTCAAAGTTCTTCTCAGAAGGATTTACATCACTAATAGGAAAAAATGTTGAGTGATCATGGCCACTTATATCAGAGAAAGAACAGTAAGAAAGGGAGCAGAAAGGCAGAACAGAATGAAACAAGAGATTTCTACCCCTCTAGTCTGAAATTAGGTTTTTATAACTATTCAAAGGATCTAAAGAAAAGAGTCTTCTGCTCAACAAGAAAACTCTGTTTTGTGAACCATAAAGAGAAAGTTGATATTTATAATGGGCTTGAATAAATCCAATGGGATATGAATGTTTTCCCACTCTCCAACAGAATAAAAAAAACAGGCGTTATTGTTCAAAAGTGGTGACTATCAGTTGCCTGTGAATAATTATTACCTTGGTAGCACCAAGAGACAGATTATGAGAAAATATATTGGTAAATTGAAAGACAATAATAAACCAAAAACCTTCAGAAAAAAGGAAAAGCAAAGAAACCAAGCAAGAAACAATTACTGTAATTAGTACATAAATGTGCAACCCTACATGAATCAAACAAAGTTTTGAATTAAACCTTTATTTCTCTACATATTAATCCTTCTTAGAAAATAATAGCATTCTTAAACAGTGTGGTGATGCAAATCAATTACTGATACACCTCAAAAACAACTCTAAAATTTAGATAGGGACCACATGATGATACGACCTTATAACACCATTTATGAAATCTTCCTAAAAATCACTAATTGTCTGAAAGATCTCTTTATTGCTGCCTTCATCTCCTTATTCCTAATAGTGTAGATGACTGGATTTAAAAAAGGAGTGACCACAGCATCAGAGAGTGCAAGAAACTTGTCCATCTGTGAATTGGGATGTGGCCATGTATAGACAAACATGATTGGTACAAAGGCCAAAAGGACCACAGTGATGTGAGCTGACAAAGTGGAGAGGGCCTTGGGTGAACCACCTGAGGAGTGTTTCCAAACAGTGAACAGGATGACAATGTAGCCAATGAGGAGTGCAAAGAAAGAGACAACACAAATTACCCCATTGTTGGCAATGACTATGAACTGCAGTCTGTAGGTGTCTGTACAGGCCAGTCTGAGGAGCCGAGGAAGGTCACAGTAAAAGCTGTCAATTATATTAGGACCACAGAAAGGCAAGTTAATAATAAGTGCTAGTTGGAACAATGAGTGACTGATACCAAAAGCCCAGGCAGCAGCCATGAACAAAATGCACATCCGTGAGCTCATAATGGTCAGGTAGTGGAGTGGCTTGCAAATGGCCACATACCTGTCAAAGGCCATGGCAATGAGCAGCATTATCTCTGTAACACCAAGGAAGTGGATGAAGAAGATCTGAGCAATACAGCCTCCAAAGGAGATGACTTTACACTTTCTGAAGAGGTCATAAATCATCTTGGGGCCACAAATGGAGCAGACTCCCACATCAATGAAGGAGAGTCTGGCCAGTAGAAAGTACATGGGGGTGTGTAAATGAGAATCAGTTGTCACAGAAAATATAATGAGCATGTTTCCAGTCATACTTGCCACATAGAGCACAGAGGAAAACACCAGGAGGAGAAGTTGGATCTCCCATGAATGGGTGAGTCCCAAAAACACAAACTCAGACACAACTGAGTGGTTTTCCCCTTCCATTTATCCACAGAACTGGGCTGTGGCTGAAATTATGGGCACTAAGAAAATAAGAAAGAAATGATTATTATTTGGGATGATAGTGGTATCAATTATTTGTGTTTCACTATTCACCCTAAAAATGAAAACTATCTGGTTATTGAATTCTTCACACTTGCAAGATCATGATAATGATGGTGGTGGTGGTGGTAATATAAACAAAAGTCAAGACATCATATCATGATTGTAACTAGAAGCATAATCTCTTATACACTCAAATTATAGGGAAATTAGGCATGTACCTGCAGCAAGAAACAGAATACACATCAAGAAAGTATAATTACCTGCAAAGGCAGAAAGACAGTTAGTGGAAATGAAGTCATTTCATTACCTCCAAAGGGATATTAGATAGTTTTGCATATTATATCTTACCCTCCTTTCCCAAATAAAAATATTTCATCTTCTTTTCATGGCCATTTATTATATTCTCCTCTCCATACAATTTTTTCTTTATAGCATAGGGTTGGCTGAAAACTGTTGTTATTCAGCAGATCATTATCTGGGAATTATGGTTTTGGGAAGATGAGGTGAAAATGAATTAAGAAGAAACAAATGACAGGATAGGGTGCAGACTCAGTTTGAGATCAGTGAAACTAGACAATATTAACATCAGAACTAGGCAGCTGAAGTAAAAGAGGGAGTATGTGGACTTTATCAAAGATAGAATTTCAGTCCTTTTCAAGTCAGATTAGGTTCATTTCTCTCCCAAATATTCCCATTTTTTTCACTGTGGAAAAAATAAAAGACATAATAGTTACTGAATTAACCTTTTGTAAGTATCTACTTCAGTACTATGAAGTATATTGACACTGTTGTGGAAAGATCTTCACAACTTTTCCATTTGTAGCTCTGACACTCTATACCCATTAAACAACAACATCCTCCACCTAGCCCCCAGCCTCTGGTAATCACCAGTCTACTTTATTTCCATAAATTTGACTACTTTAGATACCTCATATAACTGGCATCATACTGTATTTGTTTTTCTATGACTTGTTTATTTCACTTACCATAACATCTTTAATGCTTCCCCACCAAATCTTGCCATTTTTAAAGTGCTATCAAAATTACACAGACCACACTACTAGCCACACTATTCAATAACTCACTGGAGACTACACCAGGCTTTGAAAGGCTTTTATCTAAGCCTAGCATGTATATAAATATTGGGAAATTTACCCTTCCTGCTAAAGCATATGCCTGTATTACCACAAAGAATGTTACATGCATCTGCAAACAGCTTCTATGCATTCACATATATTAAGGTGCCTATGACCAGCACTTGATACTAAATATTAAGTTTTTTCTTCACCAGGGCCTCAGCCTCACCAACTTAGTCCCTTTTCAACTTCAGCAGTGCCTCCATTCTTTTAAGGTATTCAGTCCTTCTTTTTACTGTAACCTGCTCTCATATTTGATACTACCCTGCTTATTGGTATCTATTTCATGCATGTATGTTGTACCTTTAGGATCACTTGTACTTTTAAGGCATAGCCCATTATGAAATCAAAAGAATGTCAAATAACAATATAAGGGAGCAAAACAGAACTTCCTCCTTAGCTTGATCACAGGCACTTAAAGCAGGTACTGAAGGGTTGTTGCCCTTTTAGTTTGGAGTATGTTTGTGTATGGAAGGAGAATGGATGTTGGGGTGCAGATGAGTCCACTGCTCTGTGTCCAAATACCCACCATAGTCAATTCCAAGTAGAGGGTGAGCCTTGAACACAGCTCCTGAAGTTTTATTCCCTTAGAAGGTGCTGGGATGCAGAAGAATAGGTTTACTAACATCCTTCTCCTTTTGCAGAGTCAGCTCCAGAAAACTGAAGAATCTTTTCACCAAAACATGCATGTCAAGTGGATGTTTTCATGCATCCTAAAATACCTTCTGCCCCCAAACTTCCAGAAGTTCTCACTATGACCTGACTCCAATTCTGCCTCACCACTACCAAGCTGAGTCTCTCCACACTCAATTAAATCAAATCACTTTACTGTCACCTTCTCAGCCTACAACCCAGTGGTAAGAGGCCTACTTCTTTAGCCTCATGTTCTGCGGTCATCAGAAATTTGTAAGTCTGGACTGGGGAACAGGGAACCACCTGTGATCTTCATTGTGGAAGACACAGATATGCTGAAGAGGACTGGGAGGTAAAAATGCATGGGTGAGAGACTGGGGCACTGAAAGAGGGTCAGAGACATCCATCAAGTGATGAAAAACATGGAGGCTTGTCTGGGGGGAAATAAGCACCCAATAGAATCGTGTCAACACTTCAATCTAAGAAGGACCTGGTCCAAACTGACCATTATTCAAATGAAAAATCTGAGATTCAATAATGTAAGCTGAATTGCTCATAGTCACACTAGTGCCAGAAATGGGGACCAGAGCCAAGATCTCGGGATTCCTAATCCAGAAATTTCAGATCCTGTAGAAAATAACTTAAGGAGGGTAAAAATCAAAATTAAAAATGTAATTTTTGTTAGAAGAACTCAAGAGATAAAGATGATAGCTTCCGTCACAGTTAATAGGCTTACGCGATTAATGCATGTGGAAAACGGTTTTTTTTAGGAAGTGGAACGCATGACCATGTGACTCTAGGAGGTCCACAAGCAATTCAGTCTGTGTGCCCAAGGGGGTCTTCAAGCTATGGAGATGGTATCAGAGCCATTGTGCATCAGGGAGGGAATCCCTGTGATGCAGATAAAAGAATGAGATTGATCAACAGGTAAAGAAGTTCTAGGAAAATCATGGCGGTACTGCAACTCTTATCCAATCAAATGTTTTCCAAACCCCTTACTTACCCTTTCTTCTTATGAAATGGACAGCTTGAGATGAGATTTTGACATGTGTTTTGAAGGTACATAACCCACCATCTTCTCGCGTTGCTAACATCTAAATAGATTGAACAACTATAAAGATCCAATCCCTTTCTCTACTTAATGCTTCTGCCAGGGATGGGCAGCATGAATAGTGATTTTTCCAGTTTCAACATGTAAAAACTGACACCAAATACCAGCATTTATACAAACCATATATTATTAGCACTAAATTAATGACATGACAATAATAATTAAATGCAAACATAAACAAATGAGTAATTAAACGTTAGAAAACTGTAAACTAGCCCTGGCTGGTGTAGCTCAGTGGACTGAGCATGGGTCTTTGAAGCAAAGGGTAGCTAGTTTGATTTTTCCAGTCAGGGCACATGCTGGGGTTGCAGGCCAGGTTCCCAGTAGGGGACACATGAGAGGCAACCACACACTGATATTTCTCTCCCACTCTTTCTCCTTCCCTTCTATTCCCTTCTCTCTAAAAATAAATACATAAAATATTCAAAAAAAAGAAAACTGTAAACTATACACAGAAACCAGAACATTCAAAGCCACCATATTTTCAATGTTCACGGCTTTTTATTTGGTGCTCATTTGGAAGGACATAACAATGGGAAAACATGAAGGACCATTTATTATTGAACCATTATTTCTGCTTTCTATATTTTACTACCCTCAAAATTACTAAAAGTTCTCCATTACATTACAAAGCTTTTCTGACATTTTCAGTTCATAATGGTCAAAAGGTATTTTTGTATAACTTCTGTAAGTCACAAACTCAACAAATCATTGTAAAGATATAAAATGCACAGATAATAGCTACAATAAGTAGGAAGTATGCAATATATGCCATACAGAGAGTAGAAAAATTTATTGTTGAATGTGTGAGAGAAAAGCAATACATGTTGAAAGAAAGGACCATATCCTCTAGAGAGGTCAAGCATTTCGAGAAAAAGATGGAATGAGATCTACTCTTTAAATATGAGTGGTAAACACTTTGATCTGTAATGAGTAGTCTTCTGCTATTAACATAGTGATTGAAATTTTTCATTTGTATATCACCCAGAGTTTATAACTAGGTGTGGAATTTAGAAAATACTTGCAGAATGAGAGGAGATTCCAATTCTGGACCACTCACCAGCAGCTTTTAAAGAAGATTCCTTATACAGATAAGAATATTTCTCATCTCAAAATTGATAGTAAGCATAACTAATAATCTCTATCCAGAGGCACCCCTGCTCTCATAATATACCTTGCTTAGCTATAGCAGGACATATTCTTCTGTGAAAATTACATCCAAAACTCAGCTCATTTTCACATGAAGCTTGTCAATATTCTGCTGTAGAAAAAGAAAAAGGAAGAGAAAAAGGAAATAGACCATGAAAAGAAAAAAAGTCATCCCGAAAACAAAAATTAGAAGAGATGGCCCTATACACACTAAAAAGAAGAGTAAAAATGGGAAGCACACAAGGACAGAGGAACAGAGTTCAGAAGGGTTCAGATAAAAAGTAAGTAGGAGGATCCAGCTCCCACCTTAGTGATTCAATTCACTAAGTAAACTCCTTCAGTAACTGCCCAGCCAGGATCACACAATTTCTGTGGATAGTAATGAATGGAAAAATTGCTATTCAAAATCCAGCACAAATGTCAAGGGAAATACATTATTGCTGCTACTCTGATTTGAGAAGCCTACAGTAGAACTGTGAGTAGCTTGGGCTTTGAAGTATATCAGGCTTGTTTTAAAATCCAGACTCTACTACTTACTTTCTATATGAACATAAGAAAGTTCCTGACCTTCCAGAGCTGCAAGTTTCTCAGTTTGGCAAAAGGAGGATAACACCTCCCTTGCAGGGGTGTGTTTGGACCTAGGGTCCATATGATAAATGTAACATACCTAACACAGTACCAACCACAATGTGGAGCCCAATAAATGGTACCTGGTACATGGGAAGGACCAGCTGGCTGTATGTCCAAGTTTCCAATTCCAAGCATTAAAGGGTTTCAAGTTCTGAATCCATTATTCTGAAATAATTAACTGGAGCTGCTTTTAAGATAGGTTTTCATGTCTGTGCTGGTGTCCAGTGCCTTGAAAGTTCTTATTAGGAATATTTTCCATAGAATTATTTCACTCCTCAGTGAAGATGCTGTTCAGGGCTTGCTTTGTAAGAAGGTCGTGCTGTGACACACTTATACTGTGTCATTTCCCCAACTACTACTCCTCTACCTGCAGCCAAAGCCATAGATAAAGTCTCACACAAAAATATTTTGATGTTTTTCCTGACCAAATCAGATAACACTGGTCATTTTTAACTTTTGCCAGGGGGAGGGGAGGGTTCCTCATGGAATGTCCAAAGGAGGCAACTTCTCAAATACCTGCCTCTCTCAGTAAATAAGATTTTTGCCAAACAACAAAAATTCCCTTCAAAACTACCACCTTTTTTCAAGATCCACTTGACATTCTTTAGTCAGAGCTCGCTAACCCCTGGACAAATGTAAAACACATACACAGTTTATGCATGTCAAATAATCACTTATGAAATTAGTAACTCAGGACACTGTAGTCTTTCAGTTCTGTTTATTCCTGTTCTATCATGCCTACTTATTTACTTGATTAATTAAAATGTGTTTACTGAGTATCTGTTCTCTGTTAAGGGTTGCTCAGAAAGACATGCATATTCGTCAGTAAATATCCAGCAGGCACAATAAAATGAATGCTACAGGCAAGAGCGCCTGAGCAGTGGAGGAAGAAAACACGACTCTGATCAGAGAAGACAAAGTGGTAAATGTGGCTCTGAGAAGAGCTCTTGTAATTAAAAGATAATGATTTGAAAGAGATGTATAAACAGATGACAATGTAAGAAATGACAAGTAAGTAAGATACTCTGGGATAATGAGTGAAAGTACAAAGTTGCCACAGAGAGTGGAAATTGTTTAAAAGAACAGTGGAAAATACAATGAGAAGAAAGCCGAGACTCATTTTTTTAAACCCACGGCCTTAGCATCTAACTTAAGAAAGTTTAGGAATTGTTCAAAAAGAAAGCAAAGACTTGGGAGCAAGGACTTAATAGGACTGGTGCTTAAGGGAGGCTGGACTTGCTTTAGAACCATGGATAAACTGGAAAGAAGGCACAAGAAAGAAGAAGCTGCTGTGTGAGCAGATCAAACCAGAGAACATCCTTATTACCAAAACTTCATCTCTCTCCATAGAACAGAGACATGTGGCTTTCTGATTTTCTCACTATTTTCATTCTGTCACCTGCCTCATTTGCCAAAGGATCTAGTATCATTGTTTCTAAATTGGT
>NW_026521683.1:0-3675 GCF_021234435.1 Artibeus jamaicensis
AAGAAGAGAGGGAGAAAAACATCAATGCATGACTGTCTCTCACACGCCCCCTACTGGGGACCTGGCCTGCAACCCAGGCCTGTGCCCTGACTGGGAATCAAACTGGTGACCCTTTGGTCTGCAGGCCTGTGCTCAATCCACTGAGCCACAGCAGCCAGGGCTGTAAGAATTTCTTCACTGCACCTTTTTAATAGCTAGTCAGCTAAATGTAGTCTTGCCTGAGTTCTTTATGGTCTGTGATTTTTTTTTTTTTTTTTTTTTTTTATCATATGGGATTAGATGTCCAAATTGCCATCAGCCTGCTGGCCACACAGACCGCTGTCCACGTCAGCAACACGAGGCTCGCTGAGCAGGTTCAGGGTGACGGAAAAGCAGGAGACCGCAGGGCCCTGTTTTAATAAAGGTGGTAAGTGAAATTACACTATTTAGTCTGTCTAGGTATCTGGTTCAAGAAGATACAGATTTCAGACTTTCCATACAAGATTCTTGCTCTTCCCCTTTTCCAATGGATATCCATTTTCCTCACAGTGAAGACAGAACTGTCCCTTTCCCTGGCAAAACGGACTTCTCCCTCCAAGGGATCATAACAAAAGCATTGCTTCTTAGCCACGCCCATGGCGGAAGTGACTGCAAGGCCGCGGTAGCTGAGTATGTTCTGGGCCCCCTGAACATCGGTTCCTTCAAGCCGGGCACCTTAAGTTGCAGCTCCCAGCAGGCTTCTGAGATCCCATTGGCAATGACGGCACAGTTGACAAGTCCACCAAAAACATTGACGAGGATGGCTTCAACCTTAGGATCAGCGGGCAGCCATCTGAGGCTCGGTGCACTTGAGCTTCCTTTATGTTACCACCGAGATCCAAGAACTGGCCGGCTTCCCACCTCTCGGGAGAATGTTATTCCCAAGCAGCCACGGTGAGTCCAGCAGCACACACACAGCGGGTGACATTCCCATCCAGGCCCATGTGTTTGATTTTAGATCACATCTGGCGGCCTCGTTGTTAGTGGAGTTTCTGATCTATGTCAGTTTCTGATCTGCTGTCTGTAGCAAATGAGTCCTCCTTTTGGAATTCTGTGTTGTCATCCAGGTTTATCTTGGCATCACAACAGGCAACTTGTCTTTGTGGAGTTTTCATCAGAAGTGTTCGCGTCCGTCTGAGTGGCATCAGTTTTCAGGAAAAGATTACACACCTGGCTGGTGTAGCTCAGTGGATTGAGCTTGGGCTGCAAACCAAAGTGTCACTGGTTTGATTCCCAGTCAGGGCACATGCCTGGGTTGCAGGCCAGGCCCCCAGTAGGGGGCACACAAGAGGCAACCACGCATTGATGTTTCTCTTCTTCCCTTCCTCCCTCTCTAAATATAAATAAAGACAATATCTTTTTTAAAAAATATTTTATTTATTTATCTTTAGAGAGGAAGGGAAGGAGAGAGGGAGAGAGGGAGAGTTGCCTCTCATGCATCCCCCGCTGGGAACTGGCCCGCAACCCAGGCATGTGCCCTGACTGGGAATTGAACCACAGTTGTTTGGTCCACGCTCAGTCCACTGAGCTACACCAGCCAGGGCAAGACAATATCTTTTAAAAAATATTTTATTTATTTATATTTAGAGAGAGGGGAAGGGAAGGAGAAAGTGGGAGAGAAACATCAATGTGTGGTTGCCTCTCACGTGTCCCCTTTTTGGGACCTGGCCTGCAACCCAGGCATGTGCCCTGACTGGGAATGGAACCGGCCACCCTTTGCTTCACAGGACCGTGCTCAATCCACTGAGCTACACCAGTCAGGGCAAGATAAAATCTTAAAAAAAAAAAAGATTGCACAGCTTCTTCCTGTGATCTACAGCCCAGGTTATCCAGCTGCCACCTCTTCAATGTCCTCACGCCCCTGGGGGCCTCCCACCAAGACAAAGACATTGTGGGATGGGTCCGTCAGTATCGCAAAGTAGGTTTCCCTGACAATGTCCAAGGCTTCAGCAAGTATCACCCTGTTCACTTTCCCACCTTCTTTTGGAGTTTGTTTAGTTGCTGGATTATACTCACTCACTGGTTAGCCAACTGCCAAACAACACTAGGGACTTTTGTTAAGTGAACGCCTCCTTTCAAATCATACTGAGGATACCTTTTCCTGTTCATCCAGCTATTTCTTTTTTTTTTTTTCAAGATTGGATTTATTTATTTTTGGAGAGAGGAGAAGGGAGAGAGAAAAAGAGAGGGAGAGAAACATCAATGTGTGGTTGCCTCTCATGCGCCCCCTACTGGGGACCCGACCCAGCAACCCAGGCATGTGCCCTGACTGGGAAGTGAACTGGCGATCCTTTTCTTCACAGTCCGGTGCTCAGTCCACTGAGCCACAGCCAGGGCTGATCTGGGCTTCTAAAAACAATTTCTTTGGCTTTTAGTTTCTCTGCAGCCAACAGTGTCTGCTACAAGGAATCTCTGAACTTTCACTGTGTTGTCAGCCATCAGTCGCTGACTCGCTGACTCGTATTCCTGCAGGTTCAGCCATCGCCTGTGTGTTAATTGAAGTGCCATGACCGACAGCCTGCAGCAGGGCTGGAGCGCTGCGGGCGGCAGGGGTGGGGCAGGTGGGAGGAGCTTCACACAAACTTATGAATCAGCTTGCCGTTTACTCCAAGATGAGTTTGCTGGGATTTTGTTTGGGTTTATTTCTGGACCCTGCATTCTGTACCATTGTCTGTTTGTCTGTCTTTACGCCAAGAACTTACAGTTTGATTACCATGGTTGCATAATAAATCTTGAAATCAGATACAGTTAGCTTTGTGACTTTGTTATGTTTCAAAGTTGTCTTGGCCTTTCTTGGTCCTTTGCATTAACATGCGAATTTGAGAATCAGCTTGTCAGTTTCTACCAAAACAGATCGCTGGGACTTTGATTGGGATGGCACTGAATCTATAGGTAAATTTAAGGAAAACTGACATCTTACTGATAGGAGCCTACCAATTCATGAATGTGGTTTATCTCTCCACCTATTTTCTCATTAAATCCACTCGAAGTTTTCTAGTTTTCAGTGCTCACATCCTGCACAGATTTGGTTAGCTTCCTGTATAAGTGTTTTATATTTGGGGATGCTATTGTACAGGATATTTTTAATGTTATGTTCCAATGGTTTATGGTAGTATCTAGATATTAATTTCTGTTGTTGACTTGGTATCTTGCAACCTTGTTAAAATCACTTAGTATGGCTACTAGCCATACTAAGAACTTTTTCCCCTAGAATATTTAGGATCTTTCTGTGTATATAATCATGTCACCCACACATAAGAAAAGTTTACTTCTTCTTTTCCAATCTGTTACCTTTTATTTTATCTTTCCTGCCTTATTGCCCTAGCCAGGATCTCCCCTGTGATGTTAGATAACAATGGTGACCACTTTAATGGTCAGTAAAATGTTGGAGTCTTTGTACAGGCCTTTATTAAGTTGAGAAAGTTTCATTCTATTTTATTGTGAACAAGTATGAAATTGTGTCCAGTTATTTTCCTTATTTACTGAGACGTAATGATTTCTCTCCGAACTCCTACTAATGTGGTGTATTTCATGGATAGATTTACTGTGGTTACATCCACCTGAAATCTACCTTGTGGTCTGAAATAAATCCCAGTTCATCAGGAGGCAATTGTTCCTTTCTGTATGTGGCTGTAGCAGATTTGTTAATATTTTGTT
>NW_026521684.1:0-55719 GCF_021234435.1 Artibeus jamaicensis
AGAAAATCTCAGAGATTTCATACAGCAACATTTTTAACTGATATGTCCCCTAGAGCAAGGAATATACAGGAAAAAATAAACAAATGGAATCTCATCAAAATAAAAAGCTTCTGCATGGCTAAAGAAAACAGTATTAAATTAAAAAGACAACCCACTGTATGGGAAAACTTATTTGCCAATGATACCTCACACAAAGTTTTAATCTCCAAAATATACAAAGAACTTGCATGACTCCACTCGAAGTCAACCAATCGAATGAAAAAATGGGAAAAGGACCTGAACAGACACTTCTCCAAGGAGGACATACAGAACATGCAGAGACACATGAAGAGATGATCAATATTGTTAGCTATCAGAGAGATGCAAATTAAAACCATAATGAGATACCACTTTACATCATTCAGAAATGATGTATTTACATACAACAAAGCAGCAAACAACAAATGTTGGAGAAGTTGTGGGGAAAAGGGGACCTTAGTTCACTGTTGGTGGCACTGCACACTGTTACCACCATTATGGAAAACGGTATGGAATTTTCTCAGAAAACTGAAAATCAACGTGCCTTTTGACCCAGCATTTCCACTGCTAGGGTTATATTTTAAGAATCCTATAACAGCAATTTCAAAGAACCTATGCACCACAATGTTCATAGCAGCACAATTTACAATAGCCAAGAGTTGGAAGCAACCTAGGTGCCCAACTTTAAATGAATGGATCAAAAAAAAAAATGTGGTACATATACACAATGGAACTCTATGCAGCAGAGAGAAAGAAGGAACTACTACTCTTTGCAAAAACATGGATGGAACTGGAAAGCATTATGCTGAGTGAAATAGGCCAGGTGTTGAAAAAGACAAATACCATATGATATCATCTTAAAAGGAAGTTAAACACCAAAACAAACAAGCAAGCAGAATAAAAACAAAGACACTAAATAAGAGAACAAGGGGACAGTGATCAGACGGGAGAGGGAAGGGAATTTAAGGGGAAAAAAGGGTAGGGATTTGGAGGAGCAAATAGGAAGGACACAGGGAACAGAACTAAGGGGGGTGGAAATGGGAGGGAGGTGGGAGCAAGGGGCGGGGGAGGCTGGGCTGGGAGAAATAGACAAAAAACTGTACTTGAAAAATAACTACATAAAATTAAAAATATGTTAAAAAAACATGCAAATTGCCCTGGCTGGTGTAGCTCAGTGGATTGAGCGCGGGCCTGCGAACCACACGATCGCGGTTCGATTCCCAGTCAGGGCACATGCCTGGGTTGCAGGCCAGTTCCCTGCAGGCCAGTTCCCAGCAGGGGATGCACAAAAGGCAACCATACATTGATGTTTCTCTCCCTCTCTCCTTCCCCCCCTTCCCCTCTAAAGATAAATAATAAAATAGTTTAAAAAAACATGCAAATTTATACAACAATCAAATGCAGAAAAACACAAAAATGTACCCCTACCCCGGTTATAAGAGACCTAAATATTTTTGAAAGTTAAGGCTTCATTAAGCACCAAAACACTAAACGAAAGCTTCTTATTGTTAAGACAAATGTATGTTTTGTCATTTTCTGTTCTTGGAATACATTACAATTCTCTCCAGTGGAACCAAAACCTTTAGAACGCCATTTGTTGGTGTCCAAACCTTGAACTTCCTTTTTTTTTGGATAATAAATTTTTCACAAATAAGCCGTGCAATGTAGTCAACCTTTTAACTTCAAATTTTCCTTTGCCAAAGTTGAACAGTTCAATACCAATATATCCTCTATAATCTTCTATTACACCACCTGCTACATATAAAAAGTGGTTTTCAGCCAAAACAGAACACTGAGCTAATCTTTTATAGCACCCAGGAGCAAGAGTGGTCCCAACATTGGTTTTCACAAGGGCTTTCACAGTAGGCGGCACTTGTAATGATTGGCACTGTAGAGGACATAGCCAGCCCCCTGCACAGATCCCTTGGTTGCAGTGCAGGTATGCTCCCAGAGCAAGAGCAAGAGTAGCCCTGTGCTGCCCTCTTATGCAGGACACTACTGCTTCCTGGAGGAGATGGTGTGTACCTCTTCAGGCCATGGCATGGCAGAGAAGAATGCAGGCACATGTTGCCACAGAGGTACACGAAGGCGTGAATCAAATCTTTTAAAAAATTATATTCAACCTGGAACAGCTTTCTTCTTTTTAAAGATTTTATTTATTTATTATTAGACAGAGAAGAGAGGAGATTGAGAAACAGCAATGTGAGGTGGTCTCACATGCGCTCCCTATCGGGAACCTAGCTCATAACCTAGGCACTTGCCCCAACTGGGAATTCAACCATGGACACATATAAAATGAAGACTATTTCCATAACTCCAAGGACCAAACAGCCATTGACCATTGAACAAGCACAGAAAGAAACAAGATACATCATGAACAGTGTAAGGAAAAAAAAAACAGAGAAATAAACACTTCAATTTAATGGCAATTGGCCTATGGCTGATATATTTGAATCAAGACCAAAAATGTTTTAAGGACTGATCTTAAAATGACCATTTATTTCCTAATATGTACATAACTACTAAAAAGTCCATTAACAACGTTTGGAGAATTTATCATATAAAATCAATCACACTGAAAGACCAGCAGTGATAATGCTTGACTGAGACTGACAGATACTGAAGTCCAAGTCTTTCTCTTAAAGGGCCTGACAAAGATTTACAGGGACTCACTAATTCATACCTTGAGCCTTGGGAAAGCAGATTGAAAGGTGTTCAGGACATTCAGGGAGGGACTCACCTCTGTGGTTTCAGGGCCAATGATGGAGGGGGAGCATTCTCCCTCACAAAAGTCATCCGAGGCCATCTTTATCTGCAGTGCCCTCCTCTCAATAGAGCTACAGGGTGCTATATATATTAGTTCCCACATTCCTGCCTAATGCTATGGCCCTGTTTTAGTGATTCCCCGAGGCCTTGCCCCACTCCATTTCAGAATTCACCCAAGGCATATGCAGAGGCTATTCCATAGAAATGACCCCTCTTGCTTCATAGTGCAGACTCTTCTAAATCTCCCCAAGAGGTTGGATATGCCCTCTGCATGCTCTATGCTTCTCATTTTGTTACCTATGCAATGGAAAAGTGCGTGTTTTTTTCCACAATCTTATTGTTTTTCAAGTACAGTTGTCTCCATATTCCATGATCACTCCCCCAACACAACCATCCCTACTTTCCCACATTGATTCTACCCTCCTTGAGATTTTTCCATGCGTCCATTGTACATGTTCCTGAAGATCCCTGCCCTCTTTCACCCCATTATTCCCTCCTGACGCCCCTTTGGTTACTATCAGTTTGTTCTTTCTTTCCACTTTTCTGGTTATATTTTGCTTGCTTGTTTGTTTTGTTGATTTGCTTGCTCTTATAGGTGAGATCATATTGTATTTGCCTTTCACCGCCTGGCCTTTTTCATCACCATAATTATTTCCAGATTCATCCATGCTGTTTCAAGATTTAGAAGATCCTTCTACCCTAAGAACCCTGACAAATCTATTCTAATGAACATATGCACCCCAATGTTCATAGCAGCACAATTTACAATGGCCACAGGCTGGAAGCAACCTAAGTGCCCATCAGGAAATGAAAGGATCAAGAAACTATGGGGCAGTTGCACGAGCATATGGACAATTTAAAGTGTAACATGAAAGAAGATAATCTCATGTTTGGGAAGTGCATTGTGCTACAAGAAAATCACCAAGTCTAAACCTTGTATAAACTTGTTTACAACCCCCAGAGGGTTAAAAATTATAAGAAAACATGACACATGTCCCCAGGGTTCCTGCGATTTCTGTTACAAATTTAGGACCTCGAATGCTTTTTTCATGAACTCCATTTTTGCCACAAAAAAATGAGAAAAAGAGAAAAAGGCTTAATTTAAGGTACAATTTCTCAGCAACAGGCACAGACTTTTCAAGTCCCCAAACCAATGCAATAGAAGCCAGACCACAGTGGCCCTCACAGTCCAAATATAACTTAATTGTGTACACTGCACATTTTTTTTTAAAAATTAATGTCTTCCTTTTTAGAGAAGGAGTGCTTTGGTCAAAACTGGTAATAGGATAACAGAGGTCTCTGGAGTGAAAACTATTCTGAAAGCATATAGGAGCATGCGATATTGTTGGGGATTCTCTGTCTCTTTGTGACAACAGCAGATGTAAGACTGAGCTTTTCAAAATCCTTTCCACTGAAGCATAGCTTCCCAAACCACACTTGAAGGTCTGGCTTCTTCTGCAACCTTCGTGTTACTCATTTATGATATCTGTATCTGCATTCTCACCTACCTGGGAAAGCAGATATTGACTTTGTTCTGCAAACATCCCAGCGCTCCTTCATTTGCTCCAAAAACGTCACCAGAACTGGCTTAGAATCAACAAGACCTGTGTACAAAATAAATATTATTATTTTTTAAGATTCCCCATTCCCAAACCTCATTGTGCTCAGGTAAAAATGCTGCAGGAAAATAAGAATATTCTAGAAGATCAACCTTACATGACTCCACTCTAAGAATACAAGCAACCCAACTAAAAAGTGGGCCAAGGACATGAAAAGACACTTCCCCAAGGAACACATACAGAAGATCCAGAGACACATGAAAAGATGCTCAATATTGCTATCAGAGAGATGCAAATTAAAACCACAATGAGATACCATTTTGCAAAATTTAAAATGGCCATCATAAACTAACAATAAACAACAAATGTTGGAGAGGTTGTGGAGACGACGGGACCCTAATCCATTGTTGCTTGGATTGCAGACTGGTACAACCACTAGGGAAAACGCTGTGGAATTTCCTCAGAAAAGTAAAACTAAATCTGCCTTCTGACCCAGGAATTCCCCTGCTAAGATTATATTCTAAGAACTGTTAAACACCAATCCAAAAGATCCTATGCACCACAAAGTTAATAGCAGCACAATTTACAATAGCCTAGAGTTGGAAACAACCTAGGTGCCAATCAATAAATGAATGGATCAAAACACTATGGTACATATACACATGGAATTCTATGCAGCAGAAAGTAAGCAGGAGATCCTACCCATTGCAAGAGCATGATTGGAACTGGAAAGCATTATGCTGAGTGAAATAAGACAGGCATTGAAAGACAATTACTATATGATCTCACCTTTAACACGAAGCTAAACAACAAAACAAACAAGCGAGCAAAATATAACCAAAGACATTCAAATAGAGAATAGGCAGACAGTGACCAAAATGGGGAGGGGAGAAAATTTCAGAGGAAAAGGGAAAGGATTAACAAGAACTAGTAGGGGACTTCCGCCAATATGGAGGCATAGGTGGATGTGCCATGCCTTCTCACACAACCAAGTTTATAGACAACTAAATATTAGCAACAGAAAACACAGCCAGAACACGGAAAATTGAACTTTTCGGAAGTCCGTTAACAACAAATTGTTCAGCCTGACCGGTAAGGGGTGAAACCAGGGGCTATTGAAGCAGGATTGCAGAGGAGGTCTCGGTCAGCCGGACTCAGGCGCAGAATCCAAATGCAGAATACAGGTGCAGGGTTGGACCTAGTGAGCCACGGAGCTAGCCACCAGGCGAGCGACCGCGGGGGAGACAGCGGGGCAGCAGTGCCGCGTGTTGACTGTGATCGTGCATTTGTGCGCAGGCGGGCAGGCGAGGGAGTGAGCGGTTGGACCATTGCCCAGCGGGTCCTGGCGGCAAGTGGAAGTGGAGGGCGCCGCCATTTCCCTGCTCTGACCCCACCTCCACATACAGCGTCATAACCCAGCGACTCTGAGTGGCCCGGCCCAGGTGAACCACCTAAGATGATAATCCTCACCCAGCTATGAGAAACAGCACAGGGGGTCCCCATTTCCCCGCTCTGACCATGCCCCCACATATAGCCTCACAATCCAGCGACCTGGGAGTCCAAGGCATGGATTCTCACACTTAAAGGGCAGGAACAGACCAAAAATGTCGCAAGAAGTTCTCAAAGCCTCAGAGCCCATAGATCTAAGTAATGAAGAAATAGCAAAACTCTCAGACGCACAGTTTAAAACACTGGTCATCAGGATCCTCACAGAACTGGTTGATTATAGCCACAAATTAGACAAATATATGAAGGCGAAACTAATTGAAATGAATGGAATTGCACAGGACACCAATAGCAATGAAAAGGAAACTGGGACTCAAATCAATGGAGTGGAACAGAAGAAAGCAAATAATGGCCAAACAGAAAAGAGTCAAGAAGCAAGAATTCAAAGAAATGAGGAGAGTCTTAGGAACCTCCAGGACATCTTTAAACGCTCCAACATCCGAATTATAGGGGTAGCAGAAGGGGGAAAGGCACAGCCACCAGTGGAAAACTTATTTGAACAAATAATAAAGGAGAATTTCCCCAATCTGGCAAAGGAAATAGACTTCCAGGAAATCCAGGAAGCTCAGAGAGTCCCAAAGAAGTTGGACCCAAGAAGGAACACACCAAGGAACATCATCGTTATATTATCCAAAATTAAATGAAGGAGAGAATCCTAGAAGCAGCAAGAGCTAAGGGGACAGTCACCTACAAAGGAGTCCCCATCAGACTGTCAGCAGATTTCTCAAAAGAGAACTTACAGGCAAAAAGGGGCTGGAAAGAGGTATTCCAAGTCATGAAATCCAAAGACCTACAACCAAGATTGCTCTACCCAGCAAAACTTTCATTTAGAATGGAAGGACAGATAAGGTGCTTCTCAGATAAGATCAAATTCAAGAAGTTCATCATCACCAAGCCCTTATTATATGAAATGTTAAAGGGACTTATCTAAGAAAAAGAAGTTAAAGAAACATGAACAGTGAAAGGACAACAAACTCACAGTTATTAACAACCACACCTAAAACAAAAGCAAACTAAAAGGACAGCTAGATCAGGAGTGGAAAAATAGAAATGAAGATCTCAAGGAGGGTAGCAACAGGGGAGTGGGAGGAGGAGAAGGGGGGAGAAGGTATAGAAAATAAGTAGCATAGACAGTAGATAGAAAATAGATGGGGGGCAAGAATAGCATGGGAAATATAGAATCTAAAGGAATTGAGACACATGGTCATAAACTAAAGGGGTGATAATGGTGGGGATGGGGGGGTAGGGTGGAGGGGAATGAAGGGGGGAATAGAACAACTGTAATAGCATAATCAATAAAAAATTTTAAAATTAAAAAAAATAAAAATAAAAATGCAAAAAAAAAGAACTAGTAGGAATGACGCCAGGAAATTTATAAATAGAGGTATTAAAATTGGGAGGAAGTGGGAAACACTTGTGGGAGGAGGCTTATATAGGAGTTAAAGACAGAAACCTGTACTTCAATTATGGTTGAATAAAAAAATGAAAGAAAACAATACAATAATAAATGATCATCCTGTTTCCTGAAAGCGCCTTAATTTTTCTAAAAATACAGAAAATTTTCAATGTGTTCTTAAACACAGGAGTTCTCAAAGCCTTCATTTTCTACAAAAGATAACCTCCAAGTTCTCCCTTGCAATATTCAATCTGAAAACCTACCATAGAAAATACGGAATGCTGGGAAGATGGCGACGGAGTAAGATGGAGCGGATGCTAGCTCCTGTACTCATGGGTGAAAATCCTGGCAGATCTATGGAGAAACAGCACAATAAACCATCGGTTACCCAGCATTTATGAAATTAAAAGACCAGAGATTGTGACCGACGCTGAAACACCAGACGGCGGCAGAGTCAGCTACCGGAGCTGGGTCTCACGCGGCCCCTGTGCTGCTGCCAGAGCAACAGGCCTGGGAGCCCGGGCCTCAGGTACGGAAGCCGGACACTCCAAGCCCCTGTGACGGTCCTGGGAGACAGAGGAGTCAGGAACCAGAGCGGGGACACCCTTGTGCCGATGCCATAGCTACTAGCCTGGGCAACGGAAGGGTCAGTTGCAGGAGCTGGGACAGCAAAGGCCCCTGTGACGCCGCCATAGAGACAGGCCTGGACCCTGAGGAGCCAGCTACGGGAGCCGGGAAGCTCTCAAATCCTGTGTTGCTGCCATTGCGAGGAGACTGGACGCAGGGGAGCCAGGTACGGAAGCCCAGACTCTCCAAACCCCTGTGACACAGCTGAGGAGCCAGCTACGGGAGCCGGGAAGCTCTCAAATCCTGTGCCGCTGCCATAGCGAGGGGACTGGACGTCGGGGAGTCAGGTACGGAAGCCGGGACACTCCAAACCCCTGAGACAGCCCGGGGTTTCAAAGGATCCCTCTACGGGAACTGGGAGGGTCACAACCCCTGTGCTGCTGCCATAGCAAGGGGATTGGACACTGGGGAATCAGGTACGGGAGTTGGGACTTTCTAAGCCTCTGTGCCACTGCCATAGAGACAGGACTAGACGCCGGGGAGTCAGGTACGGAAACCGGGACACTCCAAGCCCCTGTGACGGCCCTGGGCGGCAGAGAGAGCCAGATACGGGAGCCAGGACATTCCCAGCCTCTGTGCCACTGCCCTAGTAACGGGCCTGGGTGCTTGAGGAGGTGGCTACTAGAGCCGGGACATTCAGCAGTGGTAGGCGACCAACGCAGAGACCAGTGCGAGGACCAGCGTGAGTGTAGGTGGAGACAAAGAACATCAAGAAACTTCAAGGAGTCTGTACCACTGAACTTCACAAGGAACATACCACAGAAGTTTACACCATAAAACCAGTGTTTCAGAACAGATCAATTTTGGAAGCAGAGACTAACAAGAAGAGTCTCAAACAATGGGAAGACAAAGAAACAATCCCCAAATGAAAGAAAAAGCAGAAACTTCAGAAAGAATGTTAGATGAAATAGACGCTGATCAACTATCGGACAGTGAATTCAAAGCACTGGTTATTACGAAGTTCAAAGAGCTCAAAGAGCTCACAGTGAGCTACCAGAAACTACAGGGAAATTATAATGATCTCTCTGCAAACTACAGCAACATCAAAAAGGAAATGGAAACCATCAGCAAGAGACAAGAGGAAATGAAGAATACAATTTCCGAATTGAAGTACACAGTAGAAAGTTTCCAAAGTAGGATAGATGAAGCGGAGGATAGGATTAGTGAGTTGGAGGACAAGGTAGAAAGCATCTCACAGAAAGAGCAAGAAAATGAAAAGAGGCTCAGAAAGAATGAAGAGGGATTAAGAGAAATGCAAGACAATATGAAACGTAATAATATACGAATAATAGGAATACCAGAAGGAGAAGAAGAAGAACAAGGGATAGAAAACATATTTGAACGAGTAATGAGAGAAAATTTTCCTAATTTGATAAGAGAAAAAGTCTCACAAATCCAGGAATCACAGAGAGTCCCAATCAAGAGGAACCCAAGGAGGCCCACCTCAAGACACATCATCATCAAAATGGCAAAATTCCAAGACAAAGAGAGAATCTTAAAGGCAGCAAGGGAGAAAAAAGAAATAACATACAAGGGAGCCCCAATAAGGTTAGCTACCGACTTCTCAATGGAAACACTTCAAGCAAGAAGAGAATGGCAAGAAATATTTCAAGTAATGAGAACCAGAGGCCTACAACCAAGGCTACTTTACCCAGCAAGGCTCTCAATCAAGATAGAAGGCCAAATAAAGAGCTTCCAAGACAAAAGAAGTCTAAAAGAATATGCCTCCACCAAACCAGCTCTACAAGAAATACTAAAAGGACTGCTTTAAGGGAAGGAAGGATAAGAGGGAGACAGAGAGGAACACAGGTACAAAAATGGCAATGAATAAGTACCTATCAATAATAACCTTAAACGTAAATGGATTAAATTCTCCAATCAAAAGACACAGAATAGCTCAATGGATAAGAAAGCATGACCCACACATATGCTGCCTACAAGAGACTCACCTCAGGACAAAAGACCATCACAGACTAAAAGTGAAAGGCTGGAAACAAGTTTTCCAAGCAAACGGACAAGAAAAAAAGGCTGGGGTAGCAATTCTCATATCAGACAAAATAGACTTCAAAAAAAAGGCTGTAAAGGGAGACCCAGAAGGTCATTTCATTATACTCAAGGGAAGAATCCACCAAGAAGACATTAACATTGTAAACATATATGCACCAAACATAGGGGCACCCAAATATATCAAGAAAATCTTAGAGGACTTCAAGAAAGATATTGACAGCAACACAATCATAGTAGGGGATTTGAACACCCCACTATCAAAAATGGACAGATCTTCCAAACAAATTATCAAAAAAGATATTGTGGCATTAAACAACACCCTAGAAGAAATGGACTTAACTGATATATATAGAGCCCTTCATCCCAAAGAAGCTAAATACACATTCTTTTCAAATGTACATGGAACATTCTCAAAGATAGACCACATGATAGGACACAAAAGGAGCCTCAACAAATTCAAGAAAATTGAAATCATACCAAGCATCTTCTCTGACCACAAGGCACTGAAATTAGAAACCAACCCCAAAGAAAAAAACCCACAGCACCCAAAAACATGGAGACTGAATGGTATGCTATTAAACAATGAATGGGTCAAGAATGAAATTAGGGAAGAAATCAAAACATTTCTGGAAACAAATGAAAATGATCGCACAACAACCCAAAACTTATGGGACACAGCGAAGGCAGTCCTGAGAGGGAAGTTTATAGCAATACAGGCCTACCTAAAGAATATAGAAACATCTCAAACAAACAACCTAACCCTACGCCTGCAAGAACTTGAGGAACAACAACAAAGACAGCCCAGAGCAAGCAGAAGGAAGGAAATAACCAAGATTAGAGCAGAATTAAATGACATAGAAACTAAAAGCACAATTTTAAGGATCAATGAATCCAGGAGTTGGTTCTTTGAGAAGATAAACAAAATAGACAAGCCTTTAAGTAGGCTCATCAAGAAAAGAAGAGAGAGGACACAAATAAACACAATCAGAAATGAAAAAGGAGAGATTACAACTGATACCACAGAAATAGAAGAGATTGTAAGAAATTACTATGAAGAACTGTATGCCAAGAAATTTGAAAACCTAGGGGAAATGGACACATTTCTAGAAAAATACAATCTTCCAAAACTCAGTGAAAAAGAAGCAGAAAATCTAAATTCACCAATAACAGCAAAAGAAATTGAAGCAGTAATCAAAAAACTCCCATCACACAAAAGCCCCGGACCAGATGGTTTCACAGGAGAATTCTACAAAGCATTTAAGGAAGAGCTAACCCCTATTCTCCACAGACTATTTCAAAAAATTCAGAAGAATGGAAAACTTCCAAATTCTTTTTATGAAGCCAGCATCATCTTAATTCCAAAACCAGATAGAGACACAACAAAGAAAGAAAACTTCAGGCCAATATCGCTGATGAACATAGATGCTAAAATCCTCAACAAAATATTGGCAAATCGCATCCAACAACCTATCAAAAAGATCATACACCATGATCAAGTAGGATTCATCCCAGGAATGCAAGGATGGTTCAATATTCGCAAATCAGTAAATGTAATACATCATATAAACAAAAGCAAAGACAAAAATCACATGATCATATCAATAGATGCAGAAAAAGCTTTCGATAAGGTACAACACCCATTTATGATAAAAACACTCAGCAAAGTGGGAATACAAGGAGCATTTCTCAAAATAATAAAGGCCATATATGAGAGACCTACAGCCAATATCATACTCAACGGGAAAAAACTAAAAGCTTTTCCACTAAGATCAGGAACAAGACAAGGTTGTCCACTTTCACCACTTCTATTCAATATAGTATTGGAAGTTTTAGCCACAGCGATCAGGCAAGAAAAGGAAATAAAAGGCATCCGAATAGGAAAGGAGGAAACAAAACTGTCACTGTTTGCAGATGACATGATAGTGTACATGGAAAATCCTATAGACTCTACCCAAAAACTCCTCAAACTAATTGATGAGTTTGGCAAAACAGCTGGTTATAAAGTCAATATCCAGAAATCAAAGGCATTTTTGTATACCAACAGTGAATCACCAGAAGCAGAAATAAAGAGAAAAATCCCATTTGATATAGCAAAAAGAAAAATAAAATATCTGGGAATAAACCTACCCAAGGAGGTAAAAAACCTGTATGCAGAAAACTACACAGCCCTGAAGAACGAAATCAAGGAAGACACAAACAAATGGAAACATATACCTTGTTCATGGATTGGAAGAATTAACATTATCAAAATGTCCATACTACCCAAAGCAATATACAGATTCAATGCAATACCTATTAAAGTACCAATGGCATATTTCACAGACATAGAACAAACACTTCGAAAATTTATATGGAACCATAAACGAGCTCGAATAGCAGCTGCTCTTTTGAGAAAGAAGAACAAAGTAGGGGGGATCACAATACCTGATATCAAACTGTATTACAAGGCCACTGTAATCAAAACAGCCTGGTACTGGCATAAAAACAGGCACATAGACCAATGGAACAGAACAGAGAGCCCAGAAATCAACCCAACTCTCTACAGTCAATTAATATTCGACAAAGGGGGCAGTAACATAAAATGGAGTAAAGATAGCCTCTTCAACAAATGGTGTTGGGAGAACTGGACAGCTACATGCAAAAAAATGAAACTTGAGCACAGACTTACACCATACACCAAAATAAATTCAAGGTGGATAAAAGACTTAAATGTAAGTCATAACACCATTAAAGTCCTAGAGGAGAACATTGGCAAGAAAATCTCAGATATTTCACGCAGCAACTTCTTTACTGATATGTCCCCTAGAGCAAGGAATGTAAAGGAAAGAATAAACAAATGGGATCTCATCAAAATAAAAAGCTTCTGCATGGCTAAAGAAAACAGTATTAAATTAGCAAGACAACCAACTGTATGGGAAAACATATTTGCCAATGATACCTCAGACAAAGGTTTAATCTCTAAAATATACAAAGAACTTACACGACTCCACTCTAAGAAGACACCCAACCCAATTAGAAAATGGGAAAAGGACTTGAACAAACACTTCTCCAAGGAGGACATACAGAACATTCAGAGACACATGAAGAGATGCTCAATATCATTAGCTATCAGAGAGATGCAAATTAAAACCACAATGAGATACCACTTTACACCAGTCAGGATGGCTATCATAAACAAAGCAACAAACAACAAATGTTGGAGGGGTTGTGGGGAAACGGGGTCCTTAGTTCACTGTTGGTGGGAGTGCAGACTGGTACAACCATTATGGAAAACAGTATGGATTTTTCTCAGAAAAATAAAAATTGACCTGCCTTTTGACCCAGCAATTACACTGCTAGGATTATACCCCAAGAATCCTAAAACATCAATTTCAAAGAACCTATGCACCACAATGTTCATAGCAGCACAATTTACAATAGCCAAGAGTTGGAAGCAACCTAGGTGCCCATCAGTAAATGAATGGATCCAAAAATTGTGGTACATATACACAATGGAATTCTATGCTGCAGAGAGAAAGAAGGAGCTACTACCCTTTGCAACAACATGGATGGAACTGGAAAGCATTATGCTGAGTGAAATAGGCCAGGTGCTGAAAGACAAATACCATATGATCTCACCTTTAACAGGAAGCTAAACAACAAAACAAACAAGTAAGCAGAAAAAAAAACCCCAAAAACAAAGACACTGAAATAGAGAACAAGGGGATAGTGACCAGAGGGGAGAAGGAAGGGAAGTTAAGGGGAAAAAGGGGGAGGGATTTGGAGGAACAAATAGGAAGGACACAGGGACGAGAACTAAGGGGGGGGAGGAAATGGGAGGGAGGTGGCGAGCAAGGGGCAGGGGAGGCTGGGATGGGAAAAATAGACAAAAAACTGTACTTGAAAAATAACTAAATAAAATTTAAAAAAAAAAAAAGACAAAAGAGAATGTAAACTACCTCACCGATAATTTATATTGGCTACATGTTGAAAGGACATTATATTGGATATACTGGGCTAACTAAACTATTAAAATTAAATTAAAAAAAAAAAGAAAATACACGAAAGTGGTTATATAAAGAATATCCTGCTATTCGGGCTCGTTTATGATTCCATATAAATTTTTGAAGTGTTTGTTCTATGTCTGTGAAATACGCTATTGAGAAAGAAGAACAAAGTAGGAGGGATCACAATACCTGATATCAAACTGTATTACAAAGCCACTGTAATCAAAACAGCTTGGTACTGGCATAAAAACAGGCACATAGACCAATGGAACAGAACAGAGAGCCCAGAAATCAACCCAACCCTCTACAGTCAATTAATATTTGACAAAGAGGGCAGTAACATAAAATGGAGTAAAGATAGCCTCTTCAGCAAATGGTGTTGGGAGAACTGGACAGCTACATGCAAAAAAATGAAATTGAGCACCAACTTACACCATACACCAAAATAAATTCAAGGTGGATAAAAGACTTAAATATAAGCCATGACACCATTAAAGTCCTAGAGGAGAACATTGGCAAGAAAATCTCAGATATTCCACGCAGCAACATTTTTACAGATATGTCCCCTAGAGCAAGGAATATAAAGGAAAGAATCAACAAATGGGATCTCATCAAAATAAAAAGCTTCTGCATGGCTGAAGAAAACAGTATTAAATTAAAAAGACAACCAACTGTATGGGAAAACATATTTGCCAATGATACCTCAGACAAAGGTTTAATCTCCAAAATATACAAAGAACTTACATGACTCCACTCTAGGAAGACATTGAACCCAAATAAAAAATGGGAAAAGGACTTGAACAGACACTTCTCCAAGGAGGACATACAGAATATCCAGAGACACATGAAGAGATGCTCAATATCGTTAGCTATCAGAGTGATGCAAATTAAAACCACAATGAGATACCACTTTACACCAGTCAGGATGGCTATAATAGACAAAGCAACAAACAACAAATGCTGGAGAGGGTGTGGGGAAAAGGGGACCTTAGTTCACTGTTGGTGGGATTGCAGACTGCTACAACCATTATGGAAAACAGTACGGAATTTTCTCAGAAAAATAAAAATTGACCTGCCTTTTGACCCAACAATTCCACTGCTAGGATTATACCCCAAGAATCCTAAAACATCAATTTCAAAGAACCTATGCACCACAATGTTCATAGCAGCACAATTTACAATAGCCAAGAGTTGGAAGCAACCTAGGTGCCCATCAGTAAATGAATGGATCAAAAAATTGTGGTACATATACACCATGGAATTCTATGCAGCAGAGAGAAAGAAGGAGCTACTACCTTTTGCAACAACATGGATGGAACTGGAAAGCATTATGCTGAGTGAAATAGGCCAGGCATTGAAGGACAAATACCATATGACCTCACCTTTGACAGGAAGCAAAAGAATAAAACAAACAAGCAAACAGAATAAAAACAAAGACACTGAAATAGGGAACAAGTGGGCAGCGAACAGAGGGGAGAAGGAAGGGAACTTAAGGGGAAAAAAGGGGAAGGGATTCTGAGGAACAAGTATGAAAGACACAGAGTTGAGGACTGGGGGTGGGGGAATGGGAGGGAGGGGGGAGACTGGGCAGGGGGGTGGGGTGGGATGGGAGAAATAGATTAAAAAAATGTACTTGAAAAGTAACTAAATAAAATTTAATATTAAAAAAAAAGAATATCCTGTGGCTGGGGCAGGAAATGTGAAAGAAGTGAGACTCACCCAGGGAGGCCAGGTTGCTGTAATTCTCTAGCATCACATCTGTGTACAATTTCCGCTGAGCGGGGTTCAGAGATTCCCATTCCTCCCAAGAGAAATCCACTGATACATCCTTAAAGGTCAAACGTTCCTGAAAATAAAAAAGGCAAATTTATCAAGTACACACAGCACAGGTCTCACTGTCATCTAACATGAAAAGTATTAGAAGTGTTCTTTGTGTGTGTGTGTGTGTGTGTGTGTGTGTGTCTGGACAAGCTTTTATTGTTTTTCTGGGTATATTACATGGGAGGTAGTACTCATTTACTATGCACAGGTTCCCTGCAGGGGACTACCTTGTACAGATAACAAAGGAAAGAATGCTGATAATTACTTCAAAGACAAGGATGTTGCAGACTGAGGGGAAAAGTGATTAAAACTGTCACACTCCATGCTTGGGAGGTTTATCTCAGATTTTAGGAAGTTGCAGTAAGCCCTTGATGCCTCAATTCAGGGTTAGGGAGTTTAAGCAAAATAAAAGGTCTCATAGCAGTCTAGGTACAATGCAGGCCTGACTCTACAAGGGAAAACCTCTCTGTGGGTGTGTTCCTGCATGCCACTTGCTCCCCCCTGGTTTTCTACATGAGTGCTGAGTTACATTTCCACGACACTCGAAACAGCTCCCTACATTTTCCCCACTCTTCATGGGCCCCCTACATTACATCCTCTGCAAAAATTAATTCGTTGATTGATTTTAATAGCCACTCATAACCAATATGAAACACTGAGAATTATCTGAAATATGCAAAAAGATCTAAAGTGAAAGAGTGGGGAAAATGTAGAAGTGGTTTTGACCTAGGAGATATCCTTCATCATTCAGTAAGGCCACTTGGACTCTCTAATGCTCTCTAATGTATTTGTAACACTGACAACTGAGGATAATACATGTCCAGAAATCCACTGCAAAGACATTACTTCACAGGAAAAATAATCTTCAAAATGAAGGAACAAACACAGGCATATGGATTGTTGAGTGTTGTATTTGTATCATTCAGAATCAGCTGTGGACACTTCTCAGCTACAAAAGGCAAGGTGAATTGAAAGTGTAAGTAACTACTTTAGGTTTCTTTCAGGCAACCAAAAATATAGCTTTGTTGAAATGCAGATTTTGATTTAACAGTTATGGGTGAGGACTGTCTTTCCACATTTTTCAGAAGCTCACTTCTTTAAGTATGTTTTATTGATAATTCTGTTACAATTTTCTATTTTTTATTTCTCTTTCCCCTTCCAGCCTGCAAGCCCCCTGCTCAATAACTGCCTTAGATCATGTCCAGGGGGTCACAAAAATATGTTCTATGACATCTCCATTTCTTATACTATTTTCAGTAGTATAAGGAAGGATAAACAATAGTATAAGGAAGGAAGGAAGGAAGGAAGAAAGGATAAACAATCCTTCCTTCAATAGTATAAGGAAGGAAGGATAAGCAATCCTTCATCTCTGTAACTCCTCCCCCATTCTCTTCTTGTCCCCACTCCACTCTTCACTCCTCATATGATCTTTATTTCCATAAATTTGTTTTTTCTAATTCTTTCATTATTTTGTGTTTCGTTTTGTTTTGCTTTATAGGTTCAGTTGTCAATACTGTGAGTTTATTGTCATTTCACCATTCATATTTTTATCTTTTTTTTCTTAGATTAACTCCCTAAACATTTCATATAATGGCTTGGTGATGAACTTCTTTAACTTGACCTTCTCTGGGAAGAACTTGATTTATCCTCTCTTCTAAATGATAGCATTGCTGGTTAGATTAATCTTGGATGTAGGTCCGTGCCCTACATGACTTTCAATACTTCTTTCTAGACCTTTCTTGCCTTCAAGAAAGGTTGCCTTCAAGGTTGTTTTTTTTTTACAAATCAGCTGTTTGTCTTATGGAAATACCTTGTAGGACACTCTCCCTTTGTGTTTCTGGGTTTAAGATTACCACCTTGGTGCTTAGTTCTTTGTTTAATAAATGTTTATGAATTTTTAGAATGTGGAGAGGGAGGGAAAAAGAGAGTAAGAGAAACATCAGTGTGTGATTGCCCCTAACATGCCCCATAGTCGGGATCTGGCCAGCATCCCAGACATGTGCCCAAACTTAGAACTAAATCAGAAACTGTTTGGTTGAAAGGATGCTATTTCAACCCATGAGTCACAGCAGCCAGGCATGTTTTTCTGGAATGTTGATTGGTTCTTTTCATTTGGGCCATATTTCTCTGTCTCATTGTACCTGTTACATTTCTAGGGGTGGAGCCTTAGGTATTTAACAGTGTAGGGCAACCCACTTGGCTGAGTTGTGGTGCTGTTTGAGGGGGAGAGGTCAGAGAGGAAACAATCCTGTTTGCTCATGACTCACCCAGCTTTCAGTCAATTCTCTCACTACACTCAAGCAAACTGACCTTTCTGGTGGTAATGTCATGGTGAGTGGTCTTGTGTACATCCTAGGATCCCTGCAACAGAATTTCCCGTAAGACTGAGCGTTTCTCCTGCTGCTGGAAGCTTCACAAATTCTTACAGGCTGAGTTTTTGTGGCTGCATTTCCACACACTTGAACCCTAGATTCTGCAGTCTCTCTCACTGCACTGTTCTTCTCCTTATTTATCTCCATGCAAATGTAGAATGCTCAGGTCCACCAACTGTCACCTCATATACCAGGTGCTAGTACAAAGCTAGATCTTACTAATTTATCTGTATTAAACATATATTTATTACATGATTCTTGTAAAATTACCTGAAAATATGAAAGGTGATTAGGTAGAGTACATCTGTGACATGAGTGTGCAATATAAGAAAAATTTGCAAGAACTAGGACTCGCTGATAAAATTTCCCATATCAAAGCAAATTATCTCTATGAAATACATGTAGGGCCTAAATTTCTCAAAGTATACAGAAGTAAAAAAGAGAGCAAATGTGTTCACATGAGATGTGATAGTTTCTTCAAATTCCTTAATAATTTCCTTCTAGATTGTTGTTAATGAGAAAGAAAAACTACTAACTGTACAGTGAAGACAGAACCTCAGCCAAGTGACTATTAGTTGTATGGGATCAAACAATATTCGGTGACTGAGGCATGCAGAGGAATGTGTCCTTATAGTTTTGACACTACTGTCTGAACAAAGAAATAGGAAAGTTATAATGTGAAAATATTCATAAGTAAGCATTCATTTCTTCCAATGTCAATACCCATGTACCACTCATGTTGAGAACACTCATTGTGTATTTAAATAGCAAGAATTTCTTACAAATTGAGTGACAAAGTCTATTCTACTGATTATATTTTTCAGAACGTTCAAAGTGATTCTCACTAGAAAATCTGCATATTCATACCACTGATGTACAGAGTTGATGCTGCAGAAACATAAACTTAATCAAATTTATCCCTGATTCACCAATAGCTGAGCCTCTGAGCCCATGCCAGCAAATACATTGCACACAGCTGCCTTCCCAGGTAAATCTTTCAAAGAGCAGGCGTGTTCCATGTTTGATTGTTATTAATTAAAGTCAGGAATGCTTGACCTGGGGAGATTAGATAAAGAAAATGCACAGAAGATCCTGGGACAAAGAAGAAAGATACTGAGCAGAAAGCATTGCTCTTGAGAACCATAAATAGAAAATGAAAGAAGTATAAAATGAAATAAGAATCTCACTATCAACAAGTGGGCAGCAACCAGAGGGGGAGGGAAGGGAATTTAAGGGGAAAAATGGGAACGGATTTGAAGAACAAGTATGAAAGACACAGGGATGAGGACTGGGGGGGGGAGGTGAATGGGAGGGAGTTGGGGAGATGGGGCAGGGGGGGCTAGGATGGGAGAAATAGACAAAAAAACTGTACTTGAAAAATAACTAAATAAAAGTTTAAAAAAAGAATCTCAGTATCAAACAACACCAAAGGAAAGAAATAAAGGTTGCTGATTCTTAATGCAATCATATTAAAAGAAACGGCAAGCATAGCCTCTTACACAGGACACTACTTTTTTACCTGAGAAGCTGCCATATCTTCTTGGTCCTGCTCCTGCTCCTCCTCCTCGGGTTCAGTTCTTAGAAGACCATAGGCTGAGGAGTCAAGTGAGCTTTTTGAGAACTGTCTTGAAAGGCACAGCAGTTTTAACTAATCCCACCACAGTAACTGGCAGAAGGACCTGGACATGCTGAAAGGCCCACACTTTCCTCTCCTTTGTCACCAGGAGGCAGGACAATAAGCTGCGACAGGGAGACCACAGTGAATAATTTTTTGTGTCTTCATGCGCTCTCTCCTCCGACAAAATTTAACAAACTGCTACAGCAATAAGAACCTGTACTGCTCCTCTGAAGCCCACACACAACAGAGCAGTCTGTTATCTTCTCTCAAGAAAGCCTGCTCTCCCCTCTCACAGATGCATTCCAGAGCCCTCCTGTTAATCAGTGGGTTCACCTGAGCATTTCCTGGGGTTCCTCATTATACAAGGATGACGCACCCCCTGAAGTTTAGTAACTCTGTGAGGGAGCACAGCTGACATCACTTCCTAGATCTCTTCAAGTGATCTAATAACAACTCGAAATGGTACAGTATAGGTGTATGAAGCATGCAGAACCCTTTGCGATCAAAACCCCACTCCGCACCCATAATGTGTCCTACTTCCAATGCACTTACTTTCACAACTACTCCAAACAAATCTTTCTACCTGAAGTGCATCTTATTAAACTCTAAGCATATCTAAGGGGAGTTCAGCTCAAATGCACCATGGGGAGCAGTTAGGGTTTCATGGCTGGTCAATGGTGAGGGGCACAGATTGTTCGCTCTACCTGACTTGTGACTTTAAATGCTAAGGGGTGGGCCACTTGCCCAGGCAATGTCTCTCAGCAGAAAATTCTTAAAAGAAAGGTGGCGAAATCTCTGGTGGGAGGGCCTCAGTGATTCCCTGAAATTGGACCCCCCTCCCACCAGCAGCAAATCTGTCAGAGCTTGGGGGTGTCTCAATTATATTGTGGACTCACTCGTGCTGGGGACTTTCCAGAGAGTATTTCAACCAAAGTTGTGATTTCCGGGTTTCAAGTGAGCAGGAATGTGAACTCAGAGTATCCCTATCAAACTGGAAACACCAGACAGCTGATGTGCGTATTGTTCTCAGCTCTAGAACCTCTATCCAGAATCTCACAAAGTGCGCATGCACAGTATATCAAAGTTCACTGGGTTGTAAGTCTGAGTGGAGCATGTCTGATGATGCGCTGCATCTGAAAGAATGTCTGGGGTGGCAGAGACTTGCTTATAGGAGGAGCCTTGAAGAGGTCACTTAGTCGGTGCCAGAACTACTGTCTACATATTGCTTTTTGGTTCTCTTCTTCATTTGACCATTCCTTTTGACTCGGAGACATTGTGTACAGTGTCAACATAATTAGAATATTTGTGAAATTTCCATCAAACATTAAGTTCATGATACTCCCATAAAATTTAGATGATTGACACATTATATTTGTAATCTTTCTACTGTATTTATATTTACTGTAGTACTGTATTTATCTTTAGTACTGCAGGAATCTTAATTCAATATGCTACTAGCCATTAATGAATGGCCCAATGGTGTCCCAGAGAATTGCTGGGTCTGGTGGAAAATCCTACAATTTGGTGACCAGGAGTGTCAGACTTTAGTGTGAAAGTGAATGTGGTCATGTTAGTCTTACTAAAGGGGTCATAGAGGATGGAAAACACACTAGAAATGCTTCTCTCCAAAAGAAGAGAAAAATTGGGTTGTTTGTTCCTAAGAACACTCTGCCTCTCCAAAAGAATAACCCACATCACTTAAGTGTGCATATAGTTCTATAGCAAGAGAAAATAAACTTTTAGCCACCAAGCAAATCTTGATGAATTTTACATGAATTCCAGTAATGTAAAGTTTTGTTGAAAAGCCTTCCTATGCTTGATTACACTTCAACTGATGAAGACAAATGAATTCATTTATATTCAAATGAATACAATCCTCTAATTGGACTCCTGTAATTCAAAGCCCTATGTTCCTCACATTACATTTTCTGGGAAAAGCCAACAATAACACCGTAATATTTTTTTTTACATTGCCAAACTTTTATTTTTTTAATTTTTTTATTGATTATGCTGTTACAGTTGTTCTATTCCCCCTTTTATTCCCCTCCACCCTACCCCCCCATCCCCACCATTACCCCCTTTTTAGTTTATGATCATGCGTCTCAAGTCCTTTAGATTCTACATTTCCCATGCTATTCTTGCCCCCCATCTATTTTCTATCTACTGTCTATGCTACTTATTTTCTGTATCTTCTCTCCCCTTCTCCTCCTCCCACTCCCCTGTTGCTAACCCTCCTTGAGATCTTCATTTCTATGTTTCCACTCCTGATCTAGCTGTACTTTTCTTTGCTTTCGTTTTAGGTGTGGTTGTTAATAACTGTGAGTTTGTTGTCCTTTCACTGTTCATGTTTCTTTAACTTCTTTTTCTTAGATAAGTCCCTTTAACATTTTATATAATAAGGGCTTGGTGATGATGAACTCTTTGAATTTGATCTTATCTGAGAAGCACCTTATCTGTCCTTCCATTCTAAATGAAAGTTTTGCTGGGTAGAGCAATCTTGGTTGTAGGTCTTTGGATTTCATGACTTGGAATACCTCTTTCCAGCCCCTTTTTGCCTGTAAGGTCTCTTTTGAGAAATCCGCTGACAGTCTGATGGGGACTCCTTTGTAGGTGATTGTCCCCTTAGCTCTTGCTGCTTCTAGGATTCTCTTCTTCATTTTAATCTTGGCTAATGTAATTATGATGTGCCTTGGTGTGTTCCTTCTTGGGTCCAACTTCTTTGGGACTCTCTGAGCTTCCTGGATTTCCTGGAAGTCTATTTCCTTTGCCAGATTGGGGAAATTCTCCTTTATTATTTGTTCAAATAAGTTTTCCACTGGTGGCTGTGCCTTTCCCCCTTCTGCTACCCCTATAATTCGGATGTTGGAGCGTTTAAAGATGTCCTGGAGGTTCCTAAGACTCTCCTCATTTCTTTGAATTCTTGCTTCTTCACTCTTTTCTGTTTGGCCATTATTTTCTTTCTTCTGTTCCACTCCATTGATTTGAGTCCCAGTTTCCTTTTCATTGCTATTGGTGTCCTGTGCAATTCCATTCATTTCAATTAGTTTCGCCTTCATATATTTGTCTAATTTGTCGGTATAATCAACCAGTTCTGTGAGGATCCTGATGACCACTGTTTTAAACTGTGCGTCTGAGAGTTTTGCTATTTCTTCATCACTTAGATCTATGGGCTCTGGGACTTTGAGATCTTCTTGCGACATTTTTGGTCTGTTCTGGTCCTTTAAGTGTGAGAAGCAGTGCCTTGGACTCCCTTGTCGCTGGGTTGTGATGCTGGATGTGGGGGCATGGTCAGTGTGGGGAAATGGCAACCCCCTCTGCTGTTTCTCACAGCTGGGTGAGGAGCAGAGCCTTAGGTGGTTCACCTGTCCTGGCCACTCAGAGGCGCTGGGTTATGACGCTGTATGTGGAGTTGGGGTCAGAGCAGGGAAATGGCGGTGCCCTCCACTGCTGCTTGCCCCGAGGACCCACCCGGCCCTGGTCCAACCACCCACTCCCTCGCCTGTCTGCTCATGCACAAATGCACCACCACAGTCAACACACAACACCGCTCCCCCAATATCTCCCCCGTAGTCGCTCGCTCGGTCACTCACTAGGTCCAACCCTGCACCTGGATTCCACTCGTATGGATTCCACACGCTTGAGTCCGTCTGACCGAGTTTCCTGTGCAACCCCATTTCACCAGCCGCTGGTTTCGCCCCTTAGTGGTCAGGCTAAAGAATTTGTTGTTAACGGACTTCCAAAAAGTTCAATTTTCCGTGTTCTGGCTGTGTTTTCTATTGCTAATATTTCGTTGTCTCTAAACTTGGTTGTGTGAGAAGGCACGGCACAACCACCTATGCCTCCATCTTGGTGGAAGTCACACCGCAATATTTTTACCACTCAGTAGAAATAGTTGGTACCCATAGGACTCTGGTCCACAACAAATGTGCAGTTTTCTTGGGTGGAATGTAGTTCAGGGACCTATTACTGAAGCCAGAGGAAGAAATGATTCTTTTCTTGATCCCAGTTGTTCTGAGACTAAATATCTAGCCCTTCTGTTTCCTAGCTCCTCATTGTACCTACTCACCTGTATTTGAAAGTGTGCCTTCCTGCCTACGAGAGAGGCTTTCCTTCACTTCTTTCTTCTTATACATTTTTATAGTTTCAATGCTTATTATAACTCAGTCACATTACAGTGAGTTTTATGATACAACTTTGTGCAAGTGTAAATAAAACAGTATATATATTTGAAAACTGAACTTTGTATGGGACAAGAGTGCCCCCACACCCACCATTTTAGCAATACATCTCTGACTTTTCCTGTGCATTCCAAGGTCCTTGTGCTTCCCACTCCTCCCTACAAGAACAAATGTAGTTTCCCAGACCTAATACATTGTGTGATATTAAGAAATTTCACTGGAGTCATTTAAGTGAACTGGACTCTTACTTCCAAGGGCTTGAAGGCCATGCCCTTCATTTAAAGTGCACCTGGGTTTTCAGTTTTAACTTCAAGTGCACACTTAAATTTTTTTGTAATGTTCAGATTAGGACTCAGGGATGACTCACAATTTCATCCTTAAAGTCCTGCCTGCAAATAGTCACTCCTTCATTTTTGAAATTAGGGCAGTTGAAATATGATGTTAAATGCAGTGGAAAATCAAAATCACATCTAAAAGAATCATGTTTATTATTATGCGATGGGAACAAATTATGGGTCAAGGACATCAGGTATCAGTTAACATGGTAACTCCACTGCAGGCTTCACTTTCTCTGCTAAATGTGCTGGCTCTTGACATGAATACCAGTCAGGAAGAAATGGCCCCACATGGAAGGAACTGGACAATGGAGATTGACTCCTTGTTTGAAAACCCACCCACAATCTTGGGATCTGTTTTCCTCATCACTCTGTTTACTCTTACCTTAATGTTTGCTGCTTAATCTCCACACACTTACATTGGATTTTCAAGTACCTGACCAAGGTCAATTCACACACAATTAGACTTCTGTTGACAACCTGTGACATTCTGTTTCTTTCAGTGAATTAAGACCTAAAGCAACTCTTTTGGCTCACATTTATATAGCAGTTACTTTGTATCCTTGTTCTATGTGTATTTTCATTTCAAAGGAAGAAAACATATGAAAATGTATCCAAAAAGAAACTAATACAGTTCTACCTAGACAATGCCACATATTGCTTCCTATCCAAATTCTCTTTAATTAATTTTTGGAAGAATTTTATTTATTTATTATTAGACAGCAAGTGAGACAGAAAGAGAGGGATAGAAACATCAATGTGTCAATGTGTCTGGCGCAACCAGTATTGGGGACCTGGCCGCATACTGATTGCTTTCCAGAGAGAACTACATATTGATGTTTTGGTTAAAAGTTAAAAGTAGTAAGATAGTCTTTCTAAAATAACAAATTACTGGTATAAACACTAATAATAATGAACAATTTGAATACATTTTTTCCTGAGATATACACCATTAACTGATTTTTGACATAGTGTGACTTGTACTTTCCTTGTGTTTTTTCAGTTTCACAAAATTTTCACACTTTGGTTGATTTCTCTTGTATTACTAGCTTTTATTGGTTTTTATGTATTGGTAACATGTGGAAAGAAATTATTGACCAGATGTAAAGACCCCTAGGTTTCCTATTAAGTAAGTTTCAAAATAAATAGTGTATGTTGAAAACTAAAATTCCAACAAAAGTAAAGGTATCCTGAACACAGCTGAGAAATTTCCAAATGATGGACTTCCAATTTCCAGAAATAGTAAAGAAATAGAATTGCTTAGTGATAAAATGCTGGTCACATACAGTTCAATTTAATTTTAGAATAGCTTAATACAAAAACCCTATAATAAATACACTCATGATTTTTAGCTACCTAGTTTTCCGGAAATGGGCATTTCTTAAACATAATCCCCCAATACATGCCAATTTAAAGTAACCATACTACTCATCTTAACACTGAGAAACAAAATGATACACATATTTTTATGTGAACATAAATATCTGAACATAAATTTTGAATCTAAACATGAATAAATGCCAAAGAACAGAACATTTATTTTTCTGGAAAATAATCCAAAACAGGGGCCTCTAAAAATATTCTGAAGAAAGGGGAGTTGAAAACTGTAAAACACAATATTGCATTGAGGACATGAAAAAGTTAAGAAAAGATTCTAAAAAAATGCTTTTCTTCATACCTGAGCTGTTTCCAGACTATTCCACAACATCTGGTCTGTCTTAGATCATGCATCAGATATTAGTAACATCTATCAAAAAGGTCCTATCTGTCTTCTACATATTCTGTAACACTTGCTGTGTGACCCTCAGCCTAATGCCATGAGCAGTAGACCACTTTGCCCAGCTTAGCTTTTTTTCTGGGAACCTCTAAGACAATCTCAATTAGCAGTCACCTGAAGTCTTTGTATCTCATAGTAAGTCACCTGGCAGAGAGTAAGTGGCAGCACAGGTGGACATCCCAAAGCTAGGACATCTGGCAGACAGCTTCACTCAAAACATAGAACCACACAACCACCTCCTTAAGTGAGAAACTGAAGAATCTGCTTCAGTGGTAACCAGAGATATAGAGAAGCAACTCTAGCCTTGAGGGGAACACCCTAGACAAGTAAATGTGCCATAGTACTTGGGGTGAAATATTGGTTGTTGTTGCTCATCCTCATAGTCAACTGACCCAGGTGTAAGTCGATCTCATTAAGGTGCAAAAGTAATCAAGGCTAAACTACCATGGGAGTGTGTACACTGCCCACAATGGAAAGGAGGGCACAAGTGAAGCCCCCAGCTTGAGTGAAAAGGGATAATGTGCCAGTGGATTCTATAGGGAACTCACTACATGAGTCCACTCTACAAAGGGCAAGCAACATAGCAGCTCTACACAATAAATGGAAACGAACACAGGGGGGTGGTTGGAATGAAGATTAAAAAGCTATTCTTATTTGAAAGAAAAGAACTTAGATACATTAAAATTAAAAACAAGTTGACAGTAAACAAAGGGGAAGTGGATGGGGATAACGGGGGAAAAGAGAAGGGTTTTCAGGAACAACTATAAAGGACACATGAACAAAGCCAAGGGTGGGTGGAATGGGGAGGGAGTTGGGGATGGATAGGGTGGAGGGGAGTGGTGGGAGATAAATACAGACCACTAAACTTCAACAACAATAAAATTGAAAAAGAAGGTAAAAAATGACCATTTTTTTGGGAAAGAAGATAATGAATATTCAGTAAGCAACTAGATATCACTACTACACATTTAGATTCTAAAATTAATCCAGATTAAAGTATTTGATTTCTGTCACATGTCAATTTGTAACAGTATAGAATATTAAAGATGTATTGCATGACAATGTAAATCTATAAAAAAAAACCTTAGTGAAGTAATTTTTATTTTGTTAAAGATTTTATTTATCTTTGTAGGAGAAGGGAAGGAGAGAAATATCAATGTATGGCTGCCTCTTCTGTGCCCCCTGCTGAGAACTGGCCTGCAACCCAGCCATGTGCCCTGACTGGGAATTGAACTACCATCCTCTGGTTCACAGGTGTGTGCTCAATCCCCTGAGCTACACCAGCCAGGGCAAGTAAAGCAATTTTCAAAAAACTAATAACCAGAACTCTGAAGTGATACTTGTTTGCCCTTGAAAAAATATTTCAGTGTTAAGAACAGTTGTTGCCACTCTTGAAAATTAGCATTTGCCCTGCTGTGGTAGCTCTGTGGATGGTGTGTGGGCAACTAATCAAAGATTGTCAGCCCTGGCTGTGTAGCTCAGTGGATTGAGCATGGGCCTGCGAACCAGACAATCGTGGTTCGATTCCCAGTCAGGGCACATACCGGGGTTGCAGGCCGGTTCCCTGCAGGCCAGTTCCCAGCAGGGGATTCATGAAAGGAAACCATACATTGATGTTTCTCTCTCTCTCTCATTCCCTTCCCCTCTAAAGATAAATAAATAAAATCTTAAAAAAAAAGATGGTCAGTTCAACCCCCATTCTGGGCACATGCCTGGGTTGTGCTCCAGGTTCCCAGTGGGGCCACCTGAGAGGCAACCACACATTGATGTTCCTCTCCCTCTCTTACTCCCCCCTTCCCTTCTCTCTAAAAGTAAATAAAATATTTTTAAAATAGAGTAGAAAATTACATTAGCATTTGTTAAGCACAGCACATTGGTATTGGATAGTGAGCAACAGTTACATAAAAGATCACAAGAGAAACTAAGAGAGACAACTTTATTCCCCAAAGATGCTGGGAGACGTACATAGCAGACCTGCAGTGCTTACAATGAGGATGTGGCTAAATCCTGGGAAACTACAGGAGATCCCAGGACACCTGTTTTAATTCAGAGTCACGTGCAGAGGATTTTGTCATCCTGGAGCTAAGTTCAGATTGTTCAAAATGAACAAAAAAAAATACATTCAGTGTGCAGAGATCTTATCTACTGGGCATGTGCGGAGAAAGCCTCAGGTGGAAGGAAGACTGTTGCTCAAAGCAGCTACCAGGAAGTCAGGTCAAGAAGGGACATTTAAGCCTTGGCTGGTGTAGCTCAGTGAATTGAGTGTGCATGCAAACCAAAGTGTAACCACTTCAATTTCCACTGAGGGCACATGCCTGGGTGGCAGGCTGGGTCACAAGGGGGGGCCATGTAGGAGGCAACCACACATTGATGTTTCTCTAACTCTCTCCCTCCCTTTCCCTCTATAAAAATAATAATATTAAAGAAGGGACCTTTAACTGTGACTCGGTGAGATGTTATCTACTGTGAAATTGAAGCAGAAGGTACTGTCAGTTCAAGGCTCCTAGTTACAGGAAATAAATCGCATCAATAATGCCAGCAATATTATAAAGTAGCTTAGCTGTACATTTCAAAAAGCACATGTCAACTGTTGTAATTATTAGAATGGTCCATTAGGAACAATGAAATATATTAATAATGGGAAGTTTTCCACATTATTTCATTTCTAAGGACACCATGGAAAGAAACTGCTAATGCCGTATTTGCACTACATTACCAAATAACACATTGTTATCTGTAAACCTGAGTAATGTTAAAGACATATACACATCCCAGTACATTTACCTTTATTAATAAATATATGAATTCACACATCATCAAAATGAAAAATCAAAGTACAATTGTGTCATCATTTCTCAACACACATACTGGAAACATTAGGGGAGTGTTACTGTTCTTGCATTTTATGATCCCAGACTGCAGTTTTCTTTGGTTTCTAACTGGAGGCTAAATGTTGAGCAAACATGGACATACAACATTGTTATGCACTGAGGGATGAACTCTCCATATTCCATCACATATCACTGATGGCTTTTACTCCAATCACATCAACTAATACTTAACTATGACTATGATGAAGATACATCAGGATCTTAAAAATTGACATTTTCCTTAAAGGAAGATTTAGAAAAGTAGTTAAAATTTATATCATTTCTATGTCTTACTATAATGTGAAATAGCATGAGTTCCATTGTAACATACAATAAAATTGAGTAACCTTAAAACAGCAACTTCAATTAGATTTGTTCATACATTGTGCATCATGGTTTCCTCAATCTTCTATACAAATGTAATTGTGAGTTATGTTCACCTACTATACAAGACTTCACAGGTTGTTAAAGAACCAACAATCAACCCAGTAATTTCACTCACACCAGGAATTAAAACATAGTAGCATCAACTGATACAAGACTAAAATCAGTTTAATATTTCCTTCTCAAAATATTTCAAATACTGTCAATACACTGTACTTTATATTCTGAATAATTATAAATATCTAGAAATCCATCCCTTTGACATTATTAAGCACAGTGGAAAGTAATGATTGATGTTTCTAAACTTTGTGCAATTCTCTGTACTAATATTCTGCTTTGGAGCAATACCTGATATCTATCTTTAACTCTCTACTCTGAATTATGATATTTTGAGCTGATTTTTCCACTATATAGTTTCCTAAATTTTACACCTTTCAAGCCACTTTCATGTATAAATTCTTTTTTGGTTACAGAAACTGTAATTTCAAAAAGTCTACCAGTCTTCATGATTATAGGATCCCAACCCACTGTGCTTTCCCTGATATATAACAAGGCTGTATGTCCAGCTATAGAATTTTCTACAAACTCTGTTTTAATGTTTTTTTATAATGTGAATTGTCATATGCCACATAAGAAGTGAATGTTCAAAAATGTGCTTTAAAATGTTGGGTATGTTTTGGATATAGGTTAAAATATTGCCATGGTCTCATTTGAACAGTTTTTCTTCAGATGGATATCTCTCACTCATATTGGGTAAGGCACCCCTGATGGATAAAACACTTGTGATATACACTAGTTTGTATGGTTTCTCTCCTGTACTCATGGCCTGATGCCAAAACGTTTTGTCACCTAGCTCACATTTATAAGCCTTGTTTCCATTATGAATTCTCTGAAGTTTAGTAAGAGTTGTGAGTGGCTCAAGGCTTTATTCCATCATGCACATTTAAAAGGCTTCACTACAGTGTGAATATATTTTATGATGAATGAGCATTAAGGACTCGTAAAAGCCTATGCCATGTGAGGTATATGTATAAGGCATTTCTTTGTTGTGAATTATTTGATAATGTGTAAGGTTTGAGAGCTGTAAAGATGCTTTGCCACATGCTCAACACACAATTGCTCTGTTATATAAATTTTCTAATGCCAAGAAAAGTTACATTACAGGTGAAAGGCTTTACCACATACTTCACATACATAAGGATTCTCAACAGAATGAATTTTCTGATGCCGAGTAAAGGTTGAGGTCCAGCTAAAGATTGCCACATGGCATATATTTACCAGGCTTCTCTCCAGTGTGAATTTTCAAATGTCGAGTGAGGTGCCAGTTCTGCCTAAAGGGTTTGCCACATTGTGTACATTCATAAGGCTTCTCTCCAGTATGAATTTTCTGATGTTTAGTAAGTGTTGACTGCTGCCTAAAGGCTTTGCCACATTGAGTACATTCATAAGGTTTCTCTCCAGTATGAATTTTCTGATGTTGAGTAAGTGTGGACATGTACCTAAAGGCTTTGCCACATTGAGGACATTCATAAGGCTTCTCTCCAGTATGAATTTTCTGATGTTGAGTAAGGGTTGACTGCCGCCTGAAGGCTTTGCCACATTGAGTACATTCATAAGGCTTCTCTCCAGTATGAATTTTCTGATGTTGAGAAAGCATTGAATGCCGGCTAAAGGCTTTGCCACATTGAGGACATTCATAAGGCTTCTCTCCAGTATGAATTTTCTGATGTTCAGTAAGGGTTGACTGCTGCCTGAAGGCTTTGCCACATTGAGTACATTCAAAAGGCTTCTCTCCAGTATGAATGTTCTGATGTTCATTAAGGGTTGACTGCTGCCTGAAGGCTTTGCCACATTGAGTACATTCAAAAGGCTTCTCTCCAGTATGAATTTTCTGATGTTCATTAAGGGTTGACTGCCGCCTAAAGGCTTTTCCACACTGTGTACATACATAAGGTTTCTCTCCAGTATGAATTCTTTGATGTCGAGTAAGTTTGTACCTGTTCCTAAAGCCTTTGCCACATTGAGGACATTCATAAGGCTTCTCTCCAGTATGATTTTTCTGATGTTCAGTAAGAATTGAGGAATGTTTAATTGCTTTCCCACATTGAGTACACTTATGGGGCTTCCTTGCAGCATGAATTCTCCAGTGTTCTGTAAGTTTTGAGGGCATCCTAAAAGCTTTGCCACATTTTCTGCATTCATAAGGCTTCTCTCCAGTATGAATTTTCTGAACTTGTCTGAGGTTTGAGGTCATCATAAATGCTTTCTCACATTCTCTACACATAGGAGAGTTTTCACCAGTATGAATTCTCTGATGCTGAGGAAGATTAAAAGACTCTCTAAAGTCATTGCCACATTCACTACATATCAAATTTTCATCTCCTATATTAATTTTCTGAATACCATTAACATTTGAGGAGTGGTCAAAAGCTTTAGCATATTTTTCACAGTTATAAGGCTTGTGTCCAGCATGGAATCTGTGATGATGAGTAAGAGTTGAGGAAATGCAAAATGAATTGCCAAATTCTTTACAAATTTCAGGCTTCTGTCCAGGATAAATTATTTCATGTACAGTTCCACCTAAAAACGAGTGACCTGTTTTACCACAGTCTTCACATTTATGTCCTATACTGGTACATCTTTTGGTAAGTATATTTGTATTTGATATTTGATTGAAGAATTTCCAGTGTGTCAAATATTTATAAACTTTCTCCCTGACTGCAATATTTGTTTTTTCAATGCTATTTGAAGATTGCTTTAAGCATTGGATATTTTTACTTTGATTATTTGACTTCTCCAGAACAGGAAACACCTGATGACTATTGTGATTTGACATTTGGTCAAAGTCTTTTCTACCTTCATAATGGCTGTCTGCAAGATGACTCTTGGCCTGGAAGTTAGGATGTGACTCATGGGTAAAATTCTTCCAATGTTCACTGCATTGACTACTTCTGTCCTCATCACACATACTCTGGTAAACATTGAACACAGAAAGGCCTTTAGTGACATCGAAAATTTCATTAAACATGTGCATTTATTTATAAATAATAATTTGGTGATCCCTATAATTCCACATTGGTTGTATTAAAAATCATACTCAAGTTCAAGAATATATGATATAGTAGAATAAAAGAAAATATTATTTCTAAGAAATGCAATATTTCCTAAAGAAAGGGAATCTCAAATTTATTACATATAAGCTTTCTACATGCATTCTAAATAATTACATTATACAAATTATTGACTGAAAAGTATTCCACAATCCACATTTTAAACAATTACATGTTTACCCACACCACAAATTATGACATTTCTTAGAAATCCCAAACAGTCTCTAGAACAGAGGTGTCAAAGTCATGGGCCACATTAGCCTCACAGTTGCCTTCAGTGGGCTGCATGTACTTTTAGGACCATGTAAATGTAACTACTCCTTATCTAAGGGCAAGGAGTTTGTTGCTTCCTCCAGGTAGCAACAAGGTTCTGAGTTTGAGAAAAGAAGGTCAAGGGCCAGATTCCGCCTTGAGTTCTTGTGTTTACCACCTATGCTTTAGAAGAATATGTACACTTGGAGTATTGTTTTCAGTCTTCCTAATTGGAAATACATTGGTCTGTAATGGAAACTGATTCAAAGTGGAAGTTTTCTCAGATTTGTAATATTTTTTACATCTTCAGATAACAATGATTTTTCATTAATAATTTTTATAGTTAGTTTCTTCCATTCCAACATCCCTTTTTTGTCATAAACTTCCTTATCAGTGTCAAAGGCACACCTCTCATAACTCACCAGTGTTTCTTCCAAAAATAGATCTTCTCTTCCTGACCTTTCCAAGAAGCACTGGTTGTCAGTAGATGACAAAGCTGATAGAAACAAAAGAAAGATTCACAGTTATGACACACACATGAATGTACATTTACCTTACAAGAAATTTTAAACAAATCACATCGTTGAGTACTTCACAAAGGTAAATACTTGCAAGAGGATGAGCTGTGGTACAATGAGAAAAAGTCACACAAAAGGGAAATAATGGTTGTTTATACTCATAAAGCTCTTTGCTCATCCCTCTTATCACACAATGGATATAGGATAAATAAGCTCCTTATTCCTATTGTTTGCTAGACGAATAGTGGGTCCACTGTATTCAATGATCTCGATGTTTCCTGCACCTTCAAAATATGTGTTTGGTTTTTTTTGCAGGACACACAATGCCCAAGCCATAACAGCACAGAATGAATACATTACAGTGCACACTAAACAGAAAGGGTAATAGTTGAAATAACTCACACCAGTGGACTGAAGATCATATCAAGCATAAAAATATGTCATGGGCTTTGAAAAGGAAATGGACATTATATAAAACTTGCAACCCAGAAACACTCAAATACAAACACACATTCCTACGTTTAGAGAAATTAGAGTTTAAAGTAGGGATGGATATTATTTCCTTTTCTATTAACCTGGACAAGCAAGTTCATAATGCCTAACTCTTTACAGTTCTGAACCTCGATAAATATTTTAATACAGGAAGCAGAAAACCAAGGTCAAATCAGAAAACTGAAGTACATGTACAAAAATTGCCCCTGGCTCGTGTGGCTCAGTGAATGGAGCACTGGCACGTAAACCAAAGGTTTGCTCATTCTATTCCCAGTCAGGGCACATTCCTGGGTTATCATCCAAGTCAGGTCCCTGGTAGGGGGCATGCACGAGGCAACTACACAGTGATGTTCCACTCCCTCCCTTACCCTCTGCCTAAAATAAATAAAAATATTAAAAAATGTGCATCTATAAAAATTGATACTACAGACATTGAAATATTTTAATTCATGGATAAACAACTGAATATACGAACCTGAAAATAGAAACATAGGAAAATATGACATCTCTTTAATAACAGCAAATTGGTGAATGACAAAAAATGTAAAAATAAGAGAAGAAAATAATGGAAAAGTGAAAAGTACTTTGCAATACAAAAATAGAATAATAAAAAATACATGAAAATTAAGAAACATCAAATGGTTGCCTGTTTATGTCTAAAACCTTGTTCAAAACCCACAATCCAGGAATGTTCCTTTTCTCAAAAGTATGCTGGTTACTTTGAAATTGACAAATGATGGTGAAGAAACGGAGAAAGTCTAATACGTCTTAATTTACTAAAAGAAGTGGTTATATGACACTCTGGGATTTTTTTTTTTTTACTAAAACAACCAAAGGAAATATAAAGAAGAAAAAAATAATTCAATGACATTGAAACGAATATAAAAACTACTGCACATTAAGGTAAACAACCAATAAGTTAAAATGACAGGTTGCAGAACAAAAAAAATTCTGTAAATTGTATCTGATAAGTAGTTAATATCCAGGTTATATGAATGACCTGTAGAAAACATCATGATAAAGGGGGAGGCTTCCAAGACCGCAATAGAGTACGAAGGAGCGGATTACATTTCCCCATACACATGGGAGAAAATCATGGTGGATCTTAGGAGGAACTGTGCAAACAGCCAACAGTTCCCCAGCATATATGAAAATAATAGACCAGAAATCATAACAGCCCCGGGAAAGCCAGACGGTAAGGAGATGGCTTCAGTACACTAGAGTCTCAGGAACAGAGCTAAGGCAGGAGCAGCAGTGGCCTCAGTCAGCACACAGTGTCCAGAGCCCAGTACCCAGCTCCTGGTGCATGTACCACAGTCCTTTGGGAGTCCCCGGCCTGCCAAGAGTCCTTGGCAGAGAGTTGGGTTATCAACTCCCTTCCTCCCTGACCAAGCAAGATTGGGTGCAGGGAGAGACTTGATTGCTAGAATTTGCAGAGAGGCTACTAAAGACAAAGGGCCAAGATCAACTGCAGACTCTGTGGTCACCAGCTCGGGCGATTAGAGAGGCTCATTGTGGGGCCATGACTCCAATAGTCACTGGTCAGGCTGGGGGATTAAGCTGTGCTGAGAGGCAGGCTTTCTAAAGGAAAAAGTTTTTGGAAAGTAAACTGAGAATTCTCTGCAACAGCCCCTTGGCCTGCTCCCCACATAGCCTGGCAGTGAACCCCAGGTTAAGTAGAGGGCCTGAATTTCCCCCAAGAAATGGGTTGGGTCTGCACCTGAACCCATGAGACCCAGGCAGCCTGGCCAGTTAGCCTCTCGACCCAGCCCACAGTGATAACCCCCGGGAAAGAGTGTAATGAGGAAGACCTAGATCCTCTTCATGGGATCCAGGGGAAAGAACACCAGGATAACAGAAAAGGACTGCACCGCTGAATTTCACAGGCATTCCCCCACAGATCTTCATACCATAAAACCACTGACTCAGAACAAATCAATTTAAGAACCTGAGGCTAACAAGAAGAGTCTCACAACCAATTGGAACACAAAGAAACAATATCCAAAAGAAAGAAAAGAGAGAAACCTAAGAAATAATGTTAGATGAAATAGAAGCAAGTCAACTATCAGATATCGAATTCAAAGAACTGGTTATTAGGAAGTTCAAAGAGCTCACAATGAGCTACCAGAAACTATAGGGGGGCTACAATGAACTCACTGCAAACTATATCAACATGAAGAAGGAAATAGAAACTATCAGCAAGGAACAACAGAAAATGAAGAATACAATTTCTGAACTGAAGAACACGATAGAAGGAATCAAAAGCAGAATCAATGAAGCAAAAGATTGGATCATTGAGTTGGAGGACAAAGTAGAAAAAACTCACAGAAAGAAAAAGAAAAGAAAAAGAGGCTCAGAAAGAATGAAGAGGGTTTCAGAGAAATGCAAGACAATATGAAACGCAATAAATTCTGAATAATAGGGACACCAGAAAAAGAAGTGTAAAGGATAGTAAACCTACTTAAAAAACTAATAAGGAAAAACACATAATTTGATGAGAAAAAAAAGTCACACAAAGCCGGGAATCACCGAGAGTCCCAATCAAGAGGAACCCAAAGAGACCGACTTCAAGAAACATCATAAAAATGGCAAAATTTCCAGATAAAGAGAGAGTCTTAAAGGCAGCGTGGGAGAAAACAAAACTAACATACAAGGGAGATGCAGTTAGTTTAGGTACTGACTTCTCATTAGGAATGCTCCAAGCAAGAAGAAAATGGCAAGAAATATTCCAAGTAATGAGAACCAGAGGCCTGCAACCAAGGCTACTTTACCCAGTAAGTACTCTCAATCATAATAGAAGTCCAAATGACTTCCAAGACAAAAGAAGTCTAAAAGAATATGCCTCCACAAAACCAGCTCTTCAAGAGATGCTAAAAGGAGTGCTTTAAAGAAAATAAGAAACAGAGTGAGACAGAGAGAAACACAGGTATAAAAATGGCAATGAATAAGTACCAATCAATAATAACATTACACGTAAATGGATTAAATGCTGCAATCAAACACATAGAATAGCTGAATGGATAAGAAAGCATGACCCAAACATATGCTGCCTACAAGTGACGAACCTCAGGATGAAAGAACTACACAGACTAAAAGTGAAGGGATGGAAACAAATTTACCTAGTAAATGATTAAGAAGAAAAAAAAAGCCGGGATAGCAATACTCATATCACAAAAATATAGAATTCGAAAAAAAAAAAGGATTCATAAAGAGAGACCCAGGAGGTCACTCCATAATACTCAAGATAATAATACACCAAGAAGACATTAACATTATAAATATATATTCACCCAATATAGGACAACCCAAATATATAAAGTATATCATAGAGGACCTCAAGAAAAATATGGACAGCAACAAAATTATCATAGGGGTTCTAACACCCCACTGTCAAAAAGCCACAGATCTTCCAAATAAAATGTCAACAAAGTTATTGTGGCATTGAACAACACTCTAAATGAAATGGATTTAATGGATATATAGAGAGCCCTTCATCCAGAAAGAGATAAATATACATTCTTTTAAAATGCACATAGAACATTTTCAAATATAGACCATATGATTGAACACAAAATGAGCCTCAACAAATTCAGGAAAATTGAAATTATGCCAAGCATTTTCAATGATCACAAGGGAATTAAACTAGAAACCAACCCCAATATTAAAAAAAAAATCTACTCAGAATAATGGAAATTGAATGTCATGCTATTAAACAATGAATGGGTCAAGAATGAAATTAGGAAAACAATCAAAAAGATTCTGGAAACAAATGAAAATGAACTCAGAATAATCCAAACTTATGGGACACATCGAAGGCAGTCCTGAGAGGGAAGCTCGTAGCAATGCAGGCTTACCTAGAGGAGATAGAAAGATTTCAAACAAACGACCTAACCTTACGCTCGCAAGAACTCAAGGAACAACAACAAACACAGTCCAGAGCAAGTAGAAGGATGAAAATAACCAATATAAGAGCAGAATTAAATGATATAGACACTAAAAGCACAATTCCAAGGATCAATGAATCCAGAAGCAGTTTCTTTGAAAAAGACTAAAAAATCAACAAGACTTTATAAAGGCTCATAAAGAAAAGAAAAAAAAAAGAAGACCCAAATAAAGACAATCGGAAATGAAAGAGGAGAAATTACAACTCACACCACAGAAATACAAAGGAATGTAAGAAATTACTATGAAGAACTGTATGCCAAGAAATTTGAAAACCTAGGAGAAATGGACAAATTTCCAGAAAAATATAATCTTCCAAAACTCAGCAAAGAAAAAACAGAAAGCCTGAAGAGACCAATAACAGCAGATGAAATTGAAGCAGTAATCAAAAAAATCCTGACACAAAAAACCCTGGACCAGATGGTTTACCAAGAGAATTCTACAAAGCATTGAAGAAAGAGCTAACCCAAATCCTTCACAGACTATTCCAAAAAACCCATAATGATGGAAGACTCCCAAAGTTTTTTTTTATAAACCCAGCATCGCTCTAATTCCCAAACCAGATAAAGACACAACAAATTAAAAAAAAAAACACTTTAAGCCAATATCACTGATGAAAATAGACGCTAAAATCCTCAACCAAGTCTTGGCAAACTACAGCCAACAATACATTAAATAAATCATACACCATGAGCAAGTGGGACTCATTTGAGGCATGCAAGGATGCTTCAACATTTGCAAATCAGTAAATATAATACATCACATAAACAAAATAAAAGACACAAAAAATACATGATCATATCAATGAATGCAGAAAAACATTTGATAAGCTAAACCACCCATTTATGATAATAATACTCAGCAATGTGGAAATACAGGGAGCATTTCTTAACATAATAAAAGCCATATATGAGGGCCTACAGTCAAAATTACACTCAATGGGCAGAACTAAAATCATTTCCACAAAAATCAGGAACAAGACAAAGTTCTCCACTTTCACCACTTCTATTTAATATAGTATTGGAAGTTTTAGCCACAGTGATCAGATAAGGAAAATTAATAAAAGTCACCCAATTTGCAAAGGAGGAACAAAAGCTGTCACTGTTTATAGATGACATGATAGTGTACATAGAAAATCCTATAGACTCCACTAAAAAACTGCTAGACCTAATAAATGAATTTGGCAAAACAGTGCTATAGAAAATTAATATCCAGAAATCAAAGGTGTTATTGTATGCAAACAATAAAACAGAAGAAGAAGAAATCAAGAAAAAGATCCCATTCAATATAGCAAAAAAAAAAATTAAATTCCAAGAAATAAACCTTACCAGGAAGGTAAAAAACATGTATGCAGAAAACTGACACAGCAATGAAGAAAGAAATCAAGGAAGACAAATACTAATGGAAACATACACTGTGTTCATGGACTGGAATAATTTACAGCATCAAAATGTCCATACAACACAAAGCAATTTATAGATGCATGCAATACCTATTAAAGTACCAATGGCATATTCCCAGACACAGAGAGAACACTTCAAAGCTGTAATGGAACCATAACCAACCCTGAATAGCAGCTGTAGTTTTGAGAAAGAAGAGCAAAGTAGGAGTAATCACAATACTTGATACAAAACTGTATGACAAGGCAACTGTAATTAAAACAGCCTGGTACTGACATAAAAACAAGCACATAGACCAATGGAACAGAACGCAGAGCCCAGAAATAAAACCAAGGCTAGATGGGCAATTAATGTTCTAAAAAGGGGGCAGCAACATTAAACGAAGTTAAACTTGCTTCTTCAAAAAATGGTGTTGGGAGAACTGGACAGCTACATGCAACACAATGAAATTCCAGCACCAACTTACATCACACACCTTAATAAATAAAAGGTAGATAAAATACTTAAATATAACCCAGGGAACCATTAAAGTCCTAGAGGAGAACATAGGCTTTAAAATCTCAGATATTTCATGCAGCAACATTTTTACTGATATGTCCCCTAGAGCAAGGGAAATAAAGGAAGGAACAAGCTCATGGGGTCTCATCAATATAAAAAGCTTCTGAATGGTTAAACAAAACCATATTAAAGAAAAAAGGGAAGCCAACTGTATGAAAAAACAGAATTGCCAATGATACCTCAGACAAGGGTTTAATCTTCAAAATAAACAAAGAACTTACACAATTTCATTTTAAGGAGACAGGCATCTCAGTTAAAAAGTAGGAAAAGAACTTGAACAGACATTTCTCCAAGGAGAACATACAGAGGATCCCGAGATGCATGAAAACATGCTCAGCATTGCTAGTTATCAGAGAAATGCAAATTAAAACCATTATCAGATACCACTTTACACTGGTCAGAATGGCCCTCATAAACAAAGCAAAAAATAACAAGTGTTAGAGAGGTTTTGGAGAAAAGGGGATCCTACTACACTCGTGGTGGGATTACAGACTTTTAAAACCACTATGGAAAACAATATGGAATTTTCTCAGAAAACTAAAAATGATTATGCCTTTGGACCAAGCCATTCCACTGATAGGATTATATTCTAATAACTCTGAAACACCAATCCAAAACCCTATGCACCCCAATGTTAATAGCAGCACAATTTAAAATAGCCAAGTGATGAAAGCAACCTGAGTAAATGAGTAAATGAATGGATCCAAAAACTATCGTACATTTACATAATGGAATTCTATGCACAGAAAGGAAGAAGGAACTCCTACCCTCTGCAGCATCATGGATTGAACTGGAAAGCATTATGCTGAGTGAAATAGGCCAGGCAGTGAAAGACAAATACCATATGATCTCACCTTTAACAGGAACCTAAATAACACAACAAACAAGCAAGCACAATATCACCAAAGATACTGAAATACAGAACAGGCTGCCCAGTACCAGAAGGGGAACATTTCACTGGAAAAGAGGAAGAAGGGTTGACAAGAACAAGAATAAAAGAAAAATGGATGAAAACTAAGGGTGGTGGAAATGGGAGGGAAGTTAGAAGCACTCTGGGGTAAGCTGGGTTGGGAGTAAAAAGAAGAAAACTGTACTTGAACAATTAAAATAAATTACATATATATATATGTGTGTGTGTGTGTGTGTGTATATATATGAAAATTAAAGAAAATGCACATTTAACATGATTAACTCCCTACTGGAAAGGTCAGAATCCAGAATACTGCGAAAAGGAACTTTGGCGGTGCATTTGGAGCAAATGAAACTCTCATTCCTCATTGGTGAAAATATAAAAGGCTACAACCACTTGGGAAAAGTTTGCAAGTTCTTATACAACTAAACATACACTTCTTATATAATCCACAAAGTGTGCGCCATAGTGTGGAACCCAAGAGCTAAAAATGTGATCTATGCAAAAGACTACTAGAGACTGTTTTTAGAAGCTTCATTCATAATTCCTACAAATTCAAATTAAACAAGATATCTGTCAACAGCTGAATAAAAAGGAAACTGAAATATATACAATAAAATGATATTTTGCAACAAGAAATAATATATCAATGCATAAAAGAAACCTAAATTCCTAAACATAAAATAATTTAATCAGTCTCAACCTGTGCTCAATTGGTTAAGGTGTCTTCCAGATACAAGAAGTTTATGGGTTGATATACCTCCAGAAATAATCAATTGAGGATTTGTAAGAGATATTTGCATACCTTTGTCAATTGTAGCATTATGCACAAAAGCCTGGTAAGTGAATACAATCCCCAGGTCTATGATTAAATATAGTTAAAAAACGAAACATACATAGTCCCGGCTGCTGTGGCTCACTGGATGGAGTGTGGACTTGAGAACTAAAGAGTTCCTGGTTCAATTCCAAGTCAGGGTTTATGCCTTAATTCCTAGCCAGGTCCCCAGTAGGCGGGCACGTGAGAAGCAAATACACATTGCTGTTTCCTTCTCTTTCTTCTTAACTTCCCTTTCATTAAAAATGAACAAATAAAATCTTTTAAAACAGTTAGAAAAATGTAGATCAAATATACAATGGAATACTGCTCTGCCAGGAAATAGAAAATATGTTCTCACCTGATACTACAGAGTCAAACTAGAAAATGTTCTAAAGGAAGCACATGAGTCACAAAGATTCATGCTACATGATCCCACTTAGGTGAGTTCTAAGAAGTCCAATTCATAGAAAAGAAAAGGTAGTTACCTGGGCCTTTGTTTAACAGAAAATGAGGAAGTGCTTATTTAATAGATATTGGGACATTTCTGCAAGATGGAAGTTTCCAGAATTCAGATGCACAATTAAACAAGTACACTTAATATGACCTAACTGTACCATTACAGATAGTTTACAGGATAGATTCTTATTTACATGGGTTTTTATCAAAATACAAAAAAGTATCTGAAAGAGAGAGCTATAAATCTTTTCTTATTTTAACTTTAACTTTCTATTATCTTTTAGTTCAGCACATGTAAGAATGTGTGAAAAATTCAAATTCATTGTATACAAGGATTTGCTAACATTTATGAAGTAAACAGAAAATTAAACTATTTAACAGCCAGCGTGTAGTAAATTAAATAATAGAATTTTGTAGAGAATCAGCAACTGATACACATTTCACTGAAAAAGTAATGTGTGTTAGTTCAACATGCAAATTTATACAACAATCAAATGCAGAAAAACACAAAAATGTACACCTACCTTGGTTATAAGAGACCTAAATATTTTTGGAAGCTAAGGCCTTATTAAGCACCAAAACACTAAATGAAAGCTTCTTATTTTTAAGATAAATGTATGTTTTGTCGTTTTCTATTCTTGGAATACATTACAATTCTCTCCAGTGGAACCAAAACCTCCGGAACCCCATTTGGTATTGTCCAAACCTCGAACTTCCTCTTTTTCTGGAATAAATTTGTTCACAAATGAGCCGTGCAATGTGGTCAACCTTTTTAACCTCAGACTTTCCTTTACCAAAGTTGAACAGTTCAATACCAATATATCCTCTATAATCTTCTATTCACCACCAGCTACATATAAGAAGTGGTTTTCAGCCAAAACAGAACACGGAGCTAATCTCCTATAGCACCCAGGAGCAAGAATAATTCAAAGGATGTTTTTCACAAAGGCTTTCACAGTAGGTGGCACTTGTAATGCTTGGCACTGTAGAGGACATAGCCAGCTGCCTACACAGATCCCTTGGTCGCAGTGCTGTTGTGCCCCTAGAGCAATAGGAAGAGTATCCCTGTGCTGCCCTCTTATGCAGGACACCACTGCTTGCTGGAGGAGATGGTGTGTACCTTTTCAGGCCATGGCATGGCAGAGCAGAATGCAGGTACATGTTGCCAAAGAGGAAGAGGTAGGTGTGAATCAAATCTTTTCAACAATTACATTCAACCTAGAACAGCTTTCATTTTTTAAAAGATTTTATTCATTTATTTTTAGACAGAGGGGAGAAGAATTTGAGAAACAGCAATGTGAGGTGGCCTCACATGAGACCCCTACTGGGGACCTAGCTCATAACCTAGGCATTGCCCCAGCTGGGAATTCAGCCTTGGACACATATAAAATGGAGACTATTTCTATAACTCCAAGGACCAAACAGCCATTGACCATTAAACAAGCACAGAAAGAAACAAGATACAACATGAACAGTGTAAGGAAAAAAACAGAGAAATAAACACTTAAATTTCATGACAATTGCCATATGGCTGATATATATTTGAATCAAGTACAACAATGTCTTAAGGATTGATCTTAAAACTACCATTTACTTTCCTAATATGTACATAAGTACTAAAAAGTCCATTAACAACGTTTGGAGAATTTATCATATAAAAGCAATCACACTGAAAGACCAGCAGTGATAATGGTTGACTGAGACTGACAGATACTGGAGTCCCAGTCTTCCTCTTAAAGGAGATGAAAAAGATTTACAGGGACTCACTAATTCAGACCTTGAGCCCTGGGAAAGCAGATTGAAACGTGTTCAGGACATTCAGGAAGGGTCTCACCTCTGTGGTTTCAGGGCTAATGCTGGAGGGGGGGCATTCTCCCTCACAAAAGTCATCTGAGGCCATCCTTCCCTGCAGTGCCCTCCTCACAATAGAACTAGAAGGTGCTATATCTGAGTCTCCACATTCCTGCCTAATGCTATGGGCCTGTTTTAGTGATTCCCTCAGGCTTGCCTCACTCCATTTGAGAATTCACCCAAGGCATATCCAGAGGCTATTCCATACAAATGCCCCCTCTTGCTTCATGTTGCAGACTCTTCCAAATCCCCAAAGAGGCTGGATCTGCCCTCTGCATGCTCTGTGCTTCTCACTTGGTTACGTTTGCAATGCAAAAGTGCACGTCTTCTCCCCAATCTTATTGTTTTTCTAGTACAGTTTTTTTTCCATATTCCATGATCACTCCCCCAACACAGCCATCCCTACTTTCCCACATTGATTTTACCCTCCTTGAGATTTTTCCATGCATCCGTTATACATGTTTCTGAAGAACCCTGCCCTCTTTCACCCCATTATTCCCTCCCAATGCCCCTCTGGTTACTATCAGTTTGTTCTTTATTTCCACGTTTCTGGTTATATTGTGCATGCTTGTTTGTTTTGTTGATTCGTTTCCTCTTATAGGTGAGATCATATTGTATTTGCCTTTCACCGCCTGGCCTTTTTCATCACCATAATTGTCTTCAGATTCACCCATACTGTCCCATGGTTTAGGAGATCCTTCTACCCAAGAACTCTGACAAATCTATTGTAATGAACATATACACCCCAATGTTGATAGCAGCACAATTTACCATGGCCAAATGCTGGAAGAAACCTAAGTGCCCATCAGGAAATGAAGAGATCAAGAAACTGTGGTACAATTGCATGTGCACAAGGACAGTTTCAAGTAAAACAGAAAAGAAGATAATCTCATGTTGGGGAAGTGCATTTTGCTACAAGAAAATCACCAAGTCTAAACTTTGTATAAACTTGTTTATAATCTCCAGAGGGTTAAAAATTATTAGAAAACATAACACATGTCCCCAGGGTTTGTGTGATTTCTGTAACAAATTATAGGACCTCGAATGCTTTCTTCATGAACTCCATTCTTGCCACCAAGAAAAAAATTACAAAAAGAGAAAAAGGCTTAAGGTACAATTTCCCAGAAACATGCACAGATTTTCTGAGTTCCCAAAGCAATGCAAGAGAAGCCAGGGCACAGTGGCCCTCACAGACCAAATATTAGTTAATCGTGTATACTGCACACTTTTTAAAAGATTGTATGTCTTCATTTTTAACAAAGGAGTGATTTGTCAAAACTGCTAGTAGGGTAATGGAAGTCCCTGGAGTGAAAACTATTCTGAAAGCATGTACAAGCATAGGATACTGTTGAAGATGAACTGGCCCTTTGTGACAACAACAAATATAAGCCTGAGCTTTTCAAAATCCTTTCCACTGAAGCGCAGCTTCCCAAACCACACTTGAAGGTCTGGCTTCCTCGGCGACCTTTGTGTTACTCATTTATGATATCTGTATCAGCATTCTCACCTACCTGGGAAAGCAGATATAGACTTTGTTCTGCAAACATCCCAGTGCTCCTTCATTTGCTCCAAAAATGTCACCAGAACTGGCTTAGAAACAACAAGACCTGTGTACAAAAAAAAATATTTTTTTTAATATTTCTCATTCCCAAACATTTTTGTGCTCAGGTAAGAACATTGCAGGAAAAAAAGAATATTCTAGAAGATCATCCTTACATGACTCCACCCTAAGAATACAAGCAACCTAATTAAAGAGTGGGCAAAGGACTTGAAAAGACACTTTTCCAAAGAGCACATACAGAAGATCCAGAGACACATGAAAAGATGCTCAATATTGCTAGCTATCAGAGAGATGCAAATTAAAACCACAATGAGATACCATTTTACACTGGTCAAAATGGCAATCAGAAACCAAGCAACAAACAGTTAGAGTAGGAGAGATTGTGGAGAAAAGGGGGGCCCTAATTCATTGTTGGTGGGATGTAGGCTGGTACAAGCACTATTGAAAGCACTATGAAATTTCCTCAGAAAACTAAAACTAAATCTGCGTTTTGACCCAGGAATTCCCCCTGCTAGGATTATTATCCTAAGAATTGTATGACACCAATCCAAAAGATTCTATGCACCACAAAGTTTATAGCAGCACAATTTACAATAGCCAAGAGTTAGAAGCAACCTAGGTGCCCATTAATAAATGAATGGGTTTGAAAACTATGGTACATATATACAACGGAATTCTATACAGCAGAAAATAAGAAGGAGCTCCTACCCTTTGCAACAGCATGGATGGTACTGGAAAGCATTATCCTCAGTGAAATAAGCCAGGCATTGAAAGACAAATACTATATGATATTACCTTTAACAGGATGCTAAACAACAAAACAAAAAGCAAGCCAAATATAACCAAAGACACTCGAATAGAGAACAGGTGGACAGTGACCAAAGTGGGGAGGTGAGGGAATTTCAGAGGAAAAAAGGAAGGATTAACAAGAACTAGTATGAAGGACACACTGACAGCAACTAGGGGGGAGTGGAAATGGGAGTACAGTGGGGAGAATTTGGGGGGTGGACAGGGATGGGAGTAAAAGACAGAAAACTGTACTTGAACAATAGTTGAATAGAAAATAAAATAAAATAAAACACAAAAGAAAAATCATCCTGATTTTTAAAGCACCTTAATGGTTCTAACAATACAGAAATTTTTCTATGTTTCTCTAACCACAATGGTTCTCAAAGCCTTTATTTTCTACAGGAGATAACCTCCAGGTTCTCCCTTGAAATATTCAACCTGAAAGTCTACCATACGAAGTACACTAAAGTTGTTATATAAAGAATATCCTGTGGCTGGGGCAGGAAATGTGAAGGAAGTCAGACTCACCCAGGGAGACTAGGTTGCTGTAATTTTCCAGCATCACATCTGAGTACAATTTACGCTGAGCCGGGTTCAGACATTCCCATTCCTCCTCAGAGAAATCCACTGATACATCCTTAAAGGTCAAAGATTGCTGAAAAAAAAAAAGAGGCAAATTAATAAAGAACACACAGCACAGGTCTCACTGCCATCTAACATGAAAAGTATTAGAAGTGGTTTTGACCTAGGAGATATCGTGCATCATTCAATAAGGCCACTTTGAATCTCTAACACTCTCTAATGTATTTGTAACACTGACAAGTGAGGATAATACGTGTTTACAAATCCACTGCAAAGACATTACTTTGCCGGAAAATAATCTTTAAAATGAAGGAACAGACACAGGCATATGGGTTGTTGAGTGTTGTATTTGTATCATTCAGAATCAGTGTATATATACTTCTCAGCTACAAAAAGCAAGGTGAGTTGAAAGTGTAAGTAACTATTTTAGGTTTCTTTCAAGCAACCAAAAGTGTAGTTTTTTTTTTTAAATGCGGATTTTGATTTAAGAGTTTTGGGTGAGGCCTGTGTTTCCACATTTTTCAGAAGCTCACTTACTTAAGTATGTTTTCGAAACACACTAAAGAAAAATACACAAATAATAATAGAAAAGAAGTTAGAGCTATGGTTTCTTAGTGTTTTGTTTCTTACAAAATGTTTTGTATCATTAGTGCAGAGCTAGGTCTTAAAATTTATATGAATTAAACGTATATTTATTACATGATTCTTGTAAAATTACATGAAAATATGAAAAATGATAATGTAGAGTATGAATGTGACATGAGTGAGCAATGTAACAAAAATTTGCAAGAACCTGGCCACCCTGATTAAATTCTCCATGTCAAAGCAAATGATCTCTATGAAATAAATGAGGGCCTAAATTTCCCAAAGTATAGAGAAGTTAAAAAGACAGCAAAAGTGTTCACATGAGATGTTATAGTTTCTTCACATCCCTCAATTATTTCCTGCTAGACTGTTGTTAATGAGAAAGAAAAACTACTAACTGTACACTGAAGACAGAACCTCAGCCTAGTGACTATCATTTGTATGGAATCAATCGATATTCAGTGACTTAGGCATGCAGAAGAATGTGTCCTTATTGGTTTGACACTAGTGTGAAAATTCATAAAAAAGTCATTAAGTGAAAATAATCATAAGTAAACATTCAATTCTTTCAATGTCCATCCACATGTACCACTCATGTTCAGTACACTCCTTGTGTATTTAAAGAGCAAGACTTTCTTACCAATTGAATGACAAGGTCAATTCTGATTTTTTTTTTCAGAACATTCAGAGTGATCCTCCCTGGAAAACCTGCATTTTCTTAACACTGATGTACACAGTTGATGCTGCAGCCACATGAACTTAAACAAATATATCCCTGGTCCACCAATAGCTGAGCCTATGAGCCCATACCAGGGAATATATTGCACACAGCTGCCTTCCAGGTTGATCTTTCAAAGAATAAGTGTGTTCTATGTTTGATGGTTATTAATTAAAGGCAGGAATTGTTGACCTGGGGAGATTAGATAAAGAAAATGCACAGATAAACTTGGGACAAAGGAGAAAGGTACTGAGAAGAAATGATTGCCCTTGACAACTATAAATAGAAAATGAAAGAAGTGGAAAATGAAATAAGAATCTCACTGTCAAAGAACATCAAAGGAAAAAAATAAAGGTTACTTATTCTTAATGCAATCATATTAAAGGAAAAACAAGCAGAGCCTCTTACCCAGGACACTTCTTTTTTACCTGAGAAGCTGCCATATGTTCTTGGTCCTGCTCCTCCTCCTCGGGTACTGTTCTTAGGAGACCATATGCTGAGGAGTCCAGTTCGCTTTTTGAGAACTGTCTTGAAAGGAACAGCAGTTTTATCTAATCCCACCACAGTAACTGGCAGAAGGACATGGACATGCTGAAAGGCCCACCCTCTGTTCTCCTTTGTCACCAGGAGGCAGTACAATAAGCTGCGACAGGGAGACCACAGTGGGTTATTTTTTTCTGTGTTCATGCGCTCTCTCCTCTGACAGAATTTCCCAAACTGCTACAGCAATAAGAACCTGTACTGCTCCACTGAAACCCACACCCAACAGAGCAGTCTGTTATCTCCTCTGAAGAAAGCCTGCTCTCCACTCTCATAGATGCATTCCAGAGCCCTCCTGCCAATCAATGGGTTCACCTGAGCATCTCCTGGGGCTCCTCATTCCACAAGGATGACCCACCCAGAGAAGTTTAGTAACTCGCTGAGGGAGCACAGCTGACATCACTTCTTAGATCTCCTCAAGTGACCTAACAACAACTCAAAATGGTAGTTTAGATGTATGAAGCATGCAGAACCCTTTGCGATCAAAACCTTACTCTGCACCCATAATGTGTCTTGCTTCCACTTCACTAACTTTCACAACTCCTCCTAAGAAATATCTCTATCTGAAGTTCATCTTATTAAACTCTGAGGATATCTCAGGGGACTTCAGTACACGTGCACCCTGGGGAGCAGTTCAGGTTCCATGGCTGGCCAATGGTGAGGTGCACAGATTTTTTGCTCCACCTGACTTGTGACTTTAAATGCTGAAGAGTGGGCCACTTGCCCAGGCAAAGTCTATCAGTAGGAAAATCTCAAAAGAAAGGTAGAGAAAACTCTAGCGGGACGCACTCAGGCATTCCCTGAAGTTTGCCCCCCTCCCACCAGCAGCAAATCTGTCATCGGTTGGGGGCATCTCATTTATATCCTGGAGGCACTCTTGGTGGAGACTTGGCAGTGAGTTTTTCAACCAAAATAGTGATTTTCGGGTTTCACGTCAGCAGGAATGTGAACTCAGAGCATCCTTATAGACTGGAAACACCAGACACATGATGTGCATTATGCTCTCAGCTCTAGAACCTCTATCCAAAATCTCACAAAGTGTGCATGTGCCGTATATCAAAGTTCACAGGGGTGAGAGTCTGAGCTGAGCATGTCAGATGATGGGCTGCATCTGAACACAAGTCTGGGTTGGCGGAGACTTGCCTATAGAAGGATCGTTGAAGAGGTCGCTTGGTTGGGGCCAGAACTCCTGTCTACATATTGCTTTTTGGTTCTGTTCTTCTTTTGACCATTCCTTTTAACTTGTAGCCATTATGTACAGTTTCAACATAATTAGAAAATTTGTGAAATTTTCATCAAAATTAATTTTATGATACTCCCATAAAATTTAGATGATTGACATATTATGTTTGTGATCTTTGTATTGTATTTATATTTACTGTAGTACTGTATTTATATTTAGTACTGCATGACCCTTAATTCAATATGCTACTAGCCATTAATTAATGGCCCAATGGTCTCCCAGAGAATTGCTGGTTGTAATGGAAAATCCTACTATTCAGTGACCAGAAGTGTCAGACTTTAGTGTGAAAGTGAGTGTGGTCATATCAGTCTGACTAAAGGGGTCATAGAGGATGGAAAACACACTAGAAACACTTCTCTCCAAATGAAGAGGAAAACTGGGTTGTTTGTTCATAAGAACACTCTGCTGCTCCAAAACAGCAACCTACAGCTTTTAAATGTGCATATAGTACTATAGCAAGAGAAAATTGTAGCCATCAAGCCATTCTTGATAAATTTTACATGAATTCCACTGATGCAAAAAAAATTTTCAAAAGGCTTTTCTATCCATGATTACACTTCCCTGATGAATAGAAATGAACTCATTTATATTCAAAAGAATGCAAACCTCCAAAGAGACTTCTGTAATACAAAGTCCTTTGTGGGGTCCTCCTCAAATAATGTATTCTGAGAAAACACAACAATAACACCTCAATATTTTTACCACTCAGTAGAAAAACTTGGTACCCATAGGACTCTGATTCACAACAAATGTGCAGTTTTCTTGGGCAGAATGTACTCCAGGGACCTTTCTCTGGAAGCCAGAGAAAGGAATGATTGTTTTCTTGAGTCCAGTTGTTCTGAGACTAACTATCTGGTCCTGCTCTTTCCTTGCTCCTGATTGTACCTACTTATCTCTACTAGAAAGTGTGCCTTCCTGCCTACAAGAGAAGCTTTCCTCTGCTTCTTTCTTCTTATACATTTTCATAGTTTCAATTCTTATTGTAAGTCAATCACATTACAGTGAGTTTTATGATACAACTTTATGCAAGTATAAATACAACAGTATATATATATTTGAGAATGGAACGTTGTATGGGAGAAGAGTGCCCCCACACCCACCATTTTAGCAATACATCTCTGACTTTTCCCATGCATTCCAATGTCCTTGTGCTTCTCAGTCCTCCCTACAAGAACAAGGGTAGTTTCCCAGCCCTAATACATTGTGTGATATTAAGGAATTTTACTGGAGTCATTTAAGTTAACTGGACTCTTACTTCAAACGGCTTGAGGGCAACACTCTTCATTTAAAGTGCACCAGAGCATTCAGTTTTAACTTCAAGTGCACAATCAAATTATTTTCTAATATTCAATTTAGGACTCAGGGATGACTCACACTTTCACTGTTAAAGTCCTACCTGCAAATAATCACTCTTTCATTTTTTTAATTAGGACTGTTGAAATATGGTGTTAAATGCAGTAGAAAATTATAATCACATATAAAAGAATCATGTTTATTATTTTGTGATGTTAACAAATTATGCATGGAGGACATTGGGTGTCAGTTAACATGGTAAATCCACTGAAGGCCTCATTTTCTTTCCTAAATGTGCTGGCTCTTGAAATGAATACCAGTCAGGAAGAAGTGGCCAAAGAGTGAAGGCATTTGACAATGGAGATTGCCTCCTTTTCTGAAAACCCACCTACAATCTTGGGATCTGTTTTCTTCATTGCTCTATTTACTCTTACCTTACTGTATGCTGCTTAATCTCCACACACTTACATTGGATTCTCATGTACTTGACCAAGGTCAAGTCACTCACAAATAGACCTGTGTTGACAACCTGTGACATTCTGGTTCTTTCAGTAAACCAAAGATCTAAAGCAACTCTTTTTGCTCACTTTATATAGCAGTTTCTTTATATCTTTGCTCTATGCATTTTTTCATTACAAAGGAAGAAAGAGCATGAAAGTGTATCCAAAAAGAAACTAATACATTTCTATGTACACCATGACACGTATTCTTTCCTGTCCAAATTTTCTTTATTTAATTTTTGAAAGAAATTTTATGTATTTATTACTAGATGGCAAGTGAGACAGAAAGAGAGGGATAGAAACATCAATGTGTCAAAGTGTCTGCCGAAACCCATACTGGGGACGTGACCCACAACTAACACAAGTGCTCCGAGTGGTATTCAAACAGGACACAATTTGATTTCCAGGCCAGCACTCAATCTGCTAAACTACACCAGCCAGGGCCTATCTAAGTATGAAATCAATATTCTTATATCCTTCAGAAATGTTCTCATTGAGAAAAATTGTTCCTTAGTGATTCTTACCTAATAAGCATGAAACAGCATTAATTTTCCTTCATCTTGTATAAAATTTTCCTAAGAAATATATACAAACAGTAGATTCCAAGCATTTTCAAAACGATGTCCTACAATGGATACTATATGAGCATCCCCCACATAAAAGAGATTGTAACACAGTATGTGAAAAGTGAAAATCAGGGTCTTTCCAAACTAAGAAATCAGCAGTTTCAAGAATATACATTCAGAGTCTTGTGTAAAAGTGTCAATTCATTTGTAAGTGCTTGACCATTCATATATTTAAAGTCTTGCTGCATCATCTGCTTCTTCTGTCAGTCTGGAATAACTGGAAATGTATCTTGAGGCTTTCCTTGTTTAATATCACCTGAATGTTTGTACCTGTACCAGGGAACTGCATCCTAGGACCACCCTGGACACACCATACCACCTTAAAGTGCTCATCTTTTTTTTTTATTCTCTGAAGCCATGTGATTAACCATCTGTGAATGCCCATCCTGTTCTCCCCGAACAATTTTTTTTTTATGTTACAGAAAGTCTTTGAACACTTTAGTGTATGAGTTCCCTCCATTTCAATACACAAACCAAAACCTGGATGTTTTTCCATTTCTACCACTATGATGCCTGCAAGTGCAAATTAACACTAAAAAGTTGGGGGTTTCAATGTGTGAAATATGTAGTTTATCATACAAATATAGGTTTCCATTGTGCATTGGTCACCACAATAAGTTTCCTGAGTGCTCCAAGCTCAAAACAAACATTTTATTATGCATATTTTGCTAAGTGAAATAAGGAAGACACTGAAACACAAATATCATATGATGTCCTTATAAGAGGAACCTAATGAACAAAACCAAAAAAAACCCAAAATGGAACCAGAGGCATGAATGCAAGGAAAAGACTGAGAGCAATCTGATGAGAAGGGGAGGGGGATAAGGGTGAAAAGAATGGGAAGCAACTAATGAAGAAACATGTATGAAAGATCCAAGGACAGGGAAATAGGGTGGGAATTGAATGTGGGAGTTGGGGAGGGGGCCAGTGGAGTAAAGCAATGAGGGCAATAGTGAGCAAGTGTAATGGAACAATAAAATATTTACTAAAATATTAAGAACAGCTCTGGCTGGTGTAGCTCAGTGGACTGAGCATGGGCCTATGAACCAAAAGATCACAGTTTGATTTCTTCTCAAAGCACATGCCTGGGTTGCAGGCCAGTTCCCAGTAGGGGCAAGTTCCCAGCAGGGGACACGTGAGAAGCAACCATACATTGATATTTCTCACCTTCCCTTTCCTTCTAAAAATAAATAAATTAAATTTAAAACATGGAGTAGAACAGCAAATAATGTTCACCTTTGTATCTATGCATTGCTATAAAACTCAATCAATAAAAATAAATAAATATGAAATAAAAATTGTCTTGGTAAAGTAAACACTATCTATTCTGGGTTATAAGTGATGGTTAAATTTTATCATTAAAATGGGAAACATCCCTGGCTGGTGTAAGTCAGTGGATTCAGCATGAGCCTGTGAACCAAAGGATCACAGTTCAATTCCCACTCAGTGCACATGCCTGGGTTGCAGGCCAGTTCCCATTGGGGGACATATGAGAGGCAACCATACATTGATGTTTCTCTCCCTTCCTCCTTCTCTTCCCCACTACAGATAGATAAATAAAATCTTAAATAAAATAGTAAATATCATATATATTTTAAATAAGAAGTGGAAACATTAGGACAGAACTTTGGTGTGAATCATACACTTACAAATACTATTCCAGTTTTCTTTTTATCATTCCCCTGGCAACTTCTATATCAACACTTTCTAAGAATTAGACAGGATTATGAACAGTCTTTAAAGTACAAGGTATTTCCATTTACTTAATAGAAGCACCATTTCTTCTGTGTTGTATCTACCATACAATCTCTCAACAGGAACTTATCAGTCACTTCCCATGAATAGCCCAGTGCTGCCTCGATGCTCTGTTAGTGGAGCATACTGTCTGTAAACCTGAAGAGTTCTTTCTAGAAATAGGAACGTGAATCTACTAGGTATACACTTAGACTTATATATAATTCCCTGCCTTCTCTAATGCTTATGTACACCATTAGGAATTGTATATAGGGTGTCCATGTTTTCCAGTAGCAAAGGATCTGAGCAAACCCTGCTGAATAAAGTAAGAGTTTTATTCATACTGATTGCTTCCCATAGAGAACTAGATATTGATGTTTGGGTTAAAATTTTAAAATAGTAACATAGTCTTTCTAAACTATCAGATTACTGGTATAAACGCTAAAGATAATAAAGGGTTAGAATATATTCTTGTTCCTGAGATATACATTAGCTAAGTTTTGACATAGTGTGACTTGTACTTTCTGTGTGTTTTTACAGTTTCACAAAATTTCCACAGTTTGGTAGATTTCTATTGTATTACTGGCTTTTATTGGGATCATGTATTGGTAACTTGTGGGAAACAGATTATTGACTAGATGTAAAGATCCCTAGTTTTCCTATTAAGTAAGTTTCAAAATAAATAGTTTATATTAAAAACTAAAACTCTAACAAAAGTAAGGGTGTGCTGAACACAGCTGAGAAATTTCCAAATGATGGATTTCCAATGTCCAGAAATACTAAAGAAATAGAATTGCTTAGTAATGAAATGCTGTCACATACAGTTCAATTTAGTTTTAGAATATCTCATTACAATATACTCATGATTTTCAGCTACCTAGTTTTCCAGAAATGGGTGGTTTTTTTTACCATAAACCCCAAATACACACCACTTTACCGTATCCATACTGCTCATCTTAACATTGAGAAACAAAATGATACACATTTTTTATATATGAACATAAACACCTGAACATAAATTTTGAATCTGAACATGAATAAATGCTAAAGAACCAGACATTTCTTTCTCTGGAAAATAATCCAAAACAGGGGTCCCTAAAATATTCTGAAGAAAGGGGAGGTGAAAACTGTAAAACACAATATTGCATTGAGGACATGAAAAAGTTCAGAAAATAATCTCAAAACAAAATGCTTTTCCTCACTTGGTCCCAATTCCCAGGTGTTCTCTTGCAGAAAACTGAAATTTGTACCACATGTAGATGCTACCTTACAATTCTTACAACTACTGTCCGCTAAAACAGCAGAGACAAGTGTTGGTGAGATGAATGGAAAGGGAATCCTGGCACACCACAGGTGGGAATGTAAATTGATGGATCCACTACAGAATCAGTGCAAAGGTCCCGCATATTACTTTAGAAAGAAAACACATTTCATCAACACATCCAGTTAAGAAAATATATCAAAAAAATAGAATCACTACTTAAAAGAAAAACCTGCATACCAAATTTCATTGGAGCATACTTTGCAAAAGCCAGTACACTAAGAAAAATTTTTAAGTCTAACAGCAGATGACTAGAACTTAATATTTTATAGAAAAGAACTTAATGCCACATCCAGCTGCAGCAAGGGTGGCGTGAGGCTGAGCGAGGGACTGAACAAAGGAGAGGACCAAATGCTCTGCTGGCATAAGGCAAGTTTATTGCACAGTCTTCAGGCTTAAATACAATCTTGAGTACATAGAGAACAAAGGAGAAGCCTTCTGGCATGTAGCTCACTTCCTTGACCTACAAAGTTTATCTCTTCCCTTAGAGTCAGGATGTTCTCAGGCTAACATACTTTCCGGGTACATGACGCACAGGCCAAAGATATGAGTTGATGGGAAAGGAAAGGCAGCTAGTTTCTCAAGGGGGCAGAGAACAGTCACAACCCAAGATAGCCCCGAGGCCGGAAACCAGGCCCAGTCACCACACCCGCGGTGCTAGACCCTATCCTCGACCCCTCACAGGCCTCTTGGGCTCCAAC
>NW_026521685.1:0-6785 GCF_021234435.1 Artibeus jamaicensis
TTTTAATATTAAATTATTTAGTTACTTTAATTTTTTTAATCTATTTTTCCCGTCCCACCCCACCCCCCCGCTGGTCCCTCCCTCCCATAGTTTTCGTGCTTTCAAAATTGTTCCCAAAACTCCCCTTTTTCCCCTTAAGTTCCCTTCCTCTCCTTGGTCTGCCCATGTTTTTCTATTTAGCAGTGTCTTTGTTTTTATTCTGTTTGCTTGTTTGTTTTATTCTTTGGCTTCCTGTCAAAGGTGAGATCATATGGTATTTGTCCTTCAATGCCTGGCCTATTTCCACTCAGCATAATGTTTCCAGTTCCATCCATGTTGTTGCAAAAAGGTAGTAGCTCCTTTCTTTTCCTGAAGAATGTGTATATGTACCACAATTTTTGGATCCATCCATTTACTGATGGGCACCTAGGTTTCCAATTCTTGGCTATTGTAAATTGTGCTGCTAAGGAACATTGTGGTGCATAGGTCCTTTGATGCTGATGTTTTAGGGATTCTGGGGTATAACCTTAGCAGAATGACAAAAGGAGGTCAATCTTTTTATTTTTCTGGGAAAATCTCCATACTGTTTTCCATAATGGTTGTAACAGTAGCTGCAAACCAAAGGAACTAAGGTCCCCTTTTCCCCACACCCTCTCCAACATTTGTTGTTTGTTGCTTTGTTTATGATAGCCATCCTTGACTGTGTAAAGTGGTATCTCATTGTGGTTTTAATTTGCCCCTGATAGTAACGATATTGAGCATTTTTGTTCTCTGGATATTCTGTATGTCCTCCTTCTCGAGAAGCCGTCTGTTCAAGTCCTTTTCCGCCTTTTAATTGTGTTGTTGTTAGGAGTGGAGTCGGGTAAGTTTTGTATATTTTGAGATTAAACTTGTCTGAGGTGGTATTAGTTGGCAAATATGTTTTCCCATACAGTTGGTTGTGTTTTTAATTTAATACTGTTTTCTTTTAGCTATGCAGAAGTTTTATTGATGAGATCCTATTTGTTTATTCTTTCCTTTATACTCTTGCTCTAGGGGACATATCCGTAAATGTTGCTGCTGTGAATATCTAGATTTTTGCCGATGTTCCTCTAGGACTTTTAATGGTGTAATGGTGAGTATTTAAGTCTTTTATCCACCTTGAATTTATTTTGGTGTATGGTGTAAGTTGGTGCCTCAAGTTTCATTTTTTTGTATCGTAGCTGTCCAGTTCTCCCCAACACCATCCTTGTTGGAAGAGGCTATCTTTACCCATTTTTATGTTACTGTTGCTCGAATAACATTGTGAGGGGGGCTGATTTTGGGTTTTGTCTCTGTTCCATTGGTCTTGAGTGTTTCTTTATGCTAGTACCAGGCGTTTTGATTACAGTGAATTTGTAATATAGTTTGATATCAGGTATTGTGACCCTCCTATTTGTTTTCAAAAAGAGCAGGCTGTTATTCGGCTATTAAGATTCCATATAAATTTGAAGTGTTTGTTCTATGTCTAGTACGCCATTGGTACTTTAATAGGTATTGCACTGAATCTGTATTGCTTTGGGTTGTATGGACATTTTGATGATGTTAATTCTTCCAATCCATGAACATGGTATATGTTTCCATTTGTTTTGTCTTCCCTGATTTCTTTCAGTGCTGTGTAGTTTTCTGCATACAGGTCTTTTACCTCTTTGGTTAGGTTTATTCCCAGATATTTTATTTTTCTTTTGCTATATCGAATGGGATTTTTTTCTTGATTTCTTCTTTCTGCTGATTCATTGTTTGTATACAAAAATGTTTGATTTGGATATTGATTTCCTGCTGTTTTACAAAATTCATTAATTAGTTTGAGCAGTTTTTGGGTAGAGTCTATAGGATTTTCCATGTACACTATCATGTCATTTGCAAACAGTGACAAATTCTTGCTTTTTCCTTTCTTTGTCATCAAAAATTAAGAAGGGGAAAGGTTGTTGTTCCTCAGATCTTAGTGGAAAGCAGTTTTTGGTTTTTTTGTCCATTGAGTATGATATTGTTGTAGGTCTTTGGCTTATTATATTAGGAATGTTCTCTATTCCCACTTTGCTGATGTTTATCAAATGTACCAATGTTAAACCTTCATCAAAAAGTCCTTTTCTGCGCAATGATATGATCATGTTGTTTGCTTTGGTTCTATGTGATGAATTACATTTACTGTTTTGCGAATGTTGAACTATCTTTGCATCCCTGGGATGAATCTCACTTGGACATTGGTGTATAATCTTTTGGATATAATGTTGGATGCGATTTGCTAATATTTTGTTGAGGATTTAGCTGTCTATGTTCATCAAGATATTGGCCTTGAAGTTTTTTTTTTGTTGTACTTTATCTGTTTGGAATTAGGATGATGCTGGCTTGCTGTGTCAGAGTTAGGGAGTTTTCATCCTTTGGATTTTTTGGAATAAGTCTGTTGTAGTTAGCTCTTCCTTCAATGCTTTGTAGAATTCTCCCTGGAAAACCATCTGGGTCCAGGGCTTCAAAAGGGGGAGTTTTTTGATTACTGCTTCAATTTATTTTGCTGTTATTGGTCTATTCAGGTGTTCTATTTTTCATTGAGTTTTGGGAGATTGAGGCTTTCTAGAAACTTCAAAATTCTTGGCATACAGTTCTTCATAGTAATTTCCTACAACTTCCCTCATTTCTGTGGTATCAGTTGTAATCTCTCCTCTTTCATTTCTGATTGTGTTTATTTGAACTCCTGATGAGACTTAAGGTTTGTTATTTTGTTTATTTTTCAAACAGAACCAACTCCCGGATCTGGATGATCTTTAGAATTGTACTTTTAGTCTCTATGTCATTTAGTTCTGCTCTGATCTTGGTTATTTTCCTTCTATTGTTTGGGCTGTTTTTGTTGTTGTTCCTCGAGTTCTTTGCAGGCGTAGAGTAAGGTTTCATTTGTTTGAAATGTTTCTGTTTTCTTTAGGTAGGCTCTGTTGTATAAACTTCCCTCTCAGGACTGCTTGGCTGTATCCCATAAGTTTTGGGTTGTTGTGAGATCATTTTCATTTTGTTTCCAGAAACTTTTTGATTTCTTCCCCTAATTCATTTGACATTCATTGTTTGAATAGCATACCGTTTCAGTCTCCATGATTTTGGGTGTTTTGGGTTTTTCCTTTGGGGTTGGTTTCCAGTTTCAGTCCCTTATGGTCAGAGAAAATGCTTGGTATGATTTCAATATTCTTGAATTTTGTTGAGGCTTGTTTTTGTGCCCTATCATTGTGGTCTATTGAGATGTTCCATGCATTTGAAAGTATGTATTTAGCTTTGGGGTGAAGAGTCTGTATATATCAGTTAGGTCCATTTCATCAAGGGGTGTTGTTTAATGCCGTAATGTTTTTGTTGATATTTTGTTTGGAAGATGTGTCCATTTTTGATAGTGGGGTGTTGCAATCCCTCACTATAATTGTGTTGCTGTCTATATCTTTCTTGAATTCTCTAAGATTTTCCTTATATATTTTGGTGCTCCCATGTTGGGTGCATATATATTTATGATGTTAATGTTTTCTTGGTGGATTCTTCCCTTGAGTGTTATGAAGTGACTTCTGGGACACTTATGGTCTTTTTTGAAGTCTATTTGTCTGATATGAGAATTGCACACCCCAGCTTTTTTTCTTTAGTCCATTTGCTTGGAAAATTTGTTTCCAGCCTTTCATTTTAGTCTGTGATGGTCTTTTTGTCCTGAGGTGGGTCTCTTGTAGGCAGATTGTTGGGTCATACTTTCTTATCCATGACGCTATTCTTGTGTCTTTTGATTGGAGCATTTAATCCATTTACATTTAAGGTTATTATTGATAGTATATTCATTGCCATTTTTGTGCTGTGTTCTTCTCTGTCTGTCTCTTTTCCTTCCTTTCCTTAAAGCAGACCTTTAGTATTTCTTGTAGAGCTGGCTTGGTGGCAGCAAATTCTTTTAGACTTCTTTTGTCTTGGAAGCTCTTTATTTGGGTCTTCTATCTTGATTGAGAGCTTGCTGGGTAAAGTAGTGTTCTTGGTTTAGAAGCTCTGTTTCTCATTACTTGGAATATTTCTTCTACAATCTCTTCTTGCTTGGAGTGTTTCCATTGAGAAGTCAGTGGCTAACCTTATTGGGATGCCCTTGTGTTTTTTTCTCCCTGTTGCCTTTAAGATTCTCTCTCTTGTCTTGGAAGTTTACAAATGATGATGTGGTCTTGAAGTGGGCTCTTTGGGTTCCTCTTGAATGTGACTCTGTGAGATTCCTGGATTTGTGTGATTTTCTTTTGTCAAATTAGGGAAATTTTCTCTCATTACTCTTTCAAATATGTTTTCTATCCCTTGTTCTTCTTCTCCTTCTGGTATTCCCATTATTCGGATATTATTATTCATATTGTCTTGCATTTCTCTTAATCTCTTCATTCTTTCTGAGCCTCTTTCCCTTTCCTGTTCTTTCTGTGAGATGCTTTCTACTTGCATCCTCCAATTCACTAATCCGATCTTCTGTTTCATCCACCCTATTTTTAATGCTTTCCACTGTGTTTTTTGTTCAGAAATTGTATTCTTCATTTCCTCTGGCCCTTGCTAATAATTTCCATTTCCTTTTTCATGTTGATATAGTTCACAGTGAGATCATTGTAACTTCCCTGTAGTTTCTGGTAGCTGATTGTGAGCTCTTTGAACTTCCTGATCACCAGTGTTTGAATTCAAGTGTATCTGATAGTTGACTTGCCTCTGTTTCATCTAACATTTTTCTGAGGATTCTCCTTTCTTTGGGGATTGTTTCTTTGTCTTCCCATTGCTGAGACTCTTCTGTTAGCCTCAGTTCAGATAATCTGTTTTGACACCCTGGGTTTATGTGGTATGAACTTTTGTGGTGGAATAATTTCGGTGCAGCCTCTTTTGGTTATCCTGTTGTTCTCTGCTTCCACCTACTCAAATATGCAAACAAATCTCTGTGGCTTCTCCTACAACAATGTCCAATGTCTCTGACTCTACTATTGGGAGGCTTCTATGGGTCCAGTCTGGTCTTTTTATGTTTTCAAGTTGGATTGTGACTTGTGGTGCAAAGAAAGAAATGATAAGGAAAAAGAAATAAAAAGGAAGAAAGAAAAAAATGGTAGGGGAATGGAAGAAAGAGCAATAAGTTTAGAAAGAAAAGAAAAAGAAATAAAACAGAAAATCCAGGAAAAAGGACACAAAAGTATGGAAAGATGAAAAAGTAAAAGTTTAAAAGAAAAAACAGATTACTTTAAAAAAGCAAAAAGATAAAGAAAAGGAATGGAGAAGGAAGAAAGGTAAAAAAAAAAAGAAAGAATAAAAATAAAATAAAGTAAAAAAACAAAAAACGACAAAAATAATCTCTCAAAAACAACCTCAGAAAAAAGGAATGTCACTTGTTGGCTTCAAACTAGCCGAACCGGTTTTTCTGGTTGCAGTTGGCTGAGGGTCAATTGTTATGGGATTTTTTCAGCCAGCCTCTCAGGATCCAGACACTTGGCGCTCCCCCAGCTCCCACAGTGGGGAACTAGACTTTTCGCAGCGCTCTCCCAGGGGTTACTGCCATAGTCTGGTTAGATGTTTGCAGGCACTGCACTGGCCTAGTTGCCTGGTTCGGATGAGAAGGCTGCCCCCATTCAGTTGGGAGGCCCCAGACCTCTGCCCAGTCCTGGGATCACGGGGTGTGAAAGAGACCAGGTGCAGGTGTCTGCTGGATTCAGAGCCCCAGGCTGTACCTCTGAGTTCTCCTGGCTGGCAACCACAGAGTCTTTTTTTGGTTGGGGTTGTCCTCCGCACCCTCTGTAAACTCTATCAAACAAGTCTCCTGGCCCCCCACTTGCTTGGCCAGAAAGGGAGGGGGTTGAGTGGTCCAGTTTTCCCAGGACCCCTCACCCGGGCTTCCAGATAGTCTGAGGGGGGTAGACTGGAAGCCGGGAGCGATCTGAGGACTGGGCGTGACCCAGAAATTTGTGCTCGTCATGGCACGCGTGTGTGTATCCCCCTTCTGCTCCTGTGTTTGTCTGGGACTCCTGGCCAACTCTGGGCAAAAAAAAAAAAAAAACCGGGATGTAGCAGACATGTGGTGTGCTAGACCCAGAACTGTGTGCAGGCTGAAATCTCCTCTGCTCCCCTCTGGTTGGGTCTCTTGGCCGGTCGGCCCAAAAACCGGGAGGGATGGGTGCTGAACGTTGGCCAGCCTCAGGCACTTGCCCAGACAACGTGGAAGACCCCAAATGAGCGCAGGTCCAATTGGGGATCGGCTGCCCGGCAGAAAAATTCCAGGGAGGGGAGTCCGTCCGGGCGCTGAACGTGTCCCAGGCGCCTTAGGCACTCTCCCAGACACAGTTCCCACCAGGCGCTGAACCTCCGAGCTATGCACAGACTGAAATTACTCTGCTCTCTGTTGGGCCATTGGAGGTCTCCCCCGCCCAAAAATCCAAGGGAGGTGGCTTCCGAGTGCTGAATGTTGCCCAGCGCCCCTCAGGCACTCGCCGAGACACACGCGCGTGTGGAGCATACCCCAGATTGCGCGCAGGCTGAAATTTCTTCCACACCTCTTTGCCTGGGCCACCCGGCTGCTGGCAGAAAAAGGAGGGAGGGCCGTCGGGAAGGTGTCCCAGGCCCCTGGGTCTCACAGGGGGCCCAGAGGTGTTTCTGTCGTCCAGAGTGTACGTGTGTCTCCCTACTTCTGGTTCCTCCGTGATCGAATGAGGTTTTGGTTTTATTTTCATATTAGGCAATGTGGTTGCTGGCCTCACCTCTCCGATCGGATAGGTTTCTGTCTCTTTTGTACTAGGAACTGCAATCTCCTCGTTCTAGTCCACCGCCATCTTGAAACCCTC
>NW_026521686.1:0-4498 GCF_021234435.1 Artibeus jamaicensis
GTTTTAAGTCTTATATTTAGGTATTTAATTCATTTGGAGGTTAGTCTTGTGTATTTAAGAAGGTGGCCTAGTTTCATTTTTTGCACACATCTGTCCAGGTTTTCCAACACCATTTATCAAATAAACTGTCTTTACTCCATTGTGTGTTCCTGACCCCTTTGTCAAATATAAATTAACCATATAGGTGTTGGGTTATTTCTGGGCTCTTCATTCTGTTCCATTGGTCCATATATTTGTTTTTATGCAAGTACCATACTCTTTTAATTAGTATAGCCTTGTAGTACAGTTTGATATCAGGTGGTATGATACTTCCAAATTTGTTCTTCTTTCTCAAGATTACTGAGGTAGCCTTGGGTCTTTTGTGGTTCAATATAAATTATTTCATTATGTTTTTTCAGTTCTAGTGAAATATGTCATTGGTATTTTGATAAGAATTGCATTGAATCTATAAATTCCTTTGGGTAGTATAGACATTTTAATGATGCTAATTCTGTCTATCCAACAGCATGGTATATACTTAAATTGATTTAGATCTTCAATTTCTTTCTTCAGAATCTTATCATTTTTTTGGATTACAGGTCTTTTATGTTCTTGGCTAAATTTATTTTTAGGTATTTTTTTACCTTTTATACTCTCTCATGTTAGTTTAAATATATATAATCTTTATTATATTTTTTCAATTGCCATTTAGTTCCCTTATACCTCCCTACCCAAGCAATCACCACCCTGTTGTCCATGTCTCTGAGTTCTTTTTCTTTTTTGCTCAATCCCTCTACTTACTAACTTCCCCCTACCCCACTACCTGTCATCCTGCTCTCCATCTATGGGTCTGTCTCTGTTTTGTTTGTTAGTTCAGTTAGTTCTTTAGATTCCATACATGAGTGAAATCATTTGGTATTTGTCTTTCTCAAACTGCCTTGTTTCACTTAGCATAATGTTCTCTAGATCTACCCATACTGTTGCAAAGGGGAAAAAAATTCTTCTTTTTTATGGCCAAGTAGTATTCTATTGTGTAAATGTCCCAGAGTTGTTTTATCAACTCATCTACTGATGGACACTTGGGCTGCTTCCATATCTTGGCAATTGTAAATAACTCTTCAATGAACATTGGGGTATTTATGTTCTTCCAAATTAGTGTTTTGGGTTCCTTCTGATAAATTCCCAGAAGTGGGATCACTGATTCAAATAGCAGATCCGCTTTTCGTTTTTTGAGGTATCTCCATACTGTTTTCCACATTGGCTGTACCAGTCTGTATTTCCACCAACAGTGCAAAAGAGTTCCCCTTTCTCTACATCCTCAACAGCACCTGTGGTTTCTTGATTTATTGATGATAGCCATTCTGACAGGTGTGAAATGGTACCTTATTGTGGTTTTTATTTGCATTTCTCTAGTGATTAGTGACATTGAGTAACTCTTCATATGTCTATTGGCCATCTGTATGTCCTCTTGGGAGAAGCATGTATTCAGGTCCTTCATCCTTTCTTAAAAGGGTTGTTTATTTGGCGTTGAGTTTTGTAAGTACTTTGTGAATTTTGGATGTTAACCCATTAACAGATGTATAGGTGAATATGTTCTCCCATTATGTGGGTTATCTTTTTATTTTGCTCATGATTTCCTTTGCTATGCAAAAATTTTTAGTTTGATGTAGTCCCAATTGTTTATTATTTTCTTGAGTTTCCCCTGCCTGGGGAGATATATCCAATAAAAAATTGCCAGAAGCAATATCCAAGATTTTGCTGCCTATGTTTTCTTAAAGGATTTTTATGGTTTGGGGTCTAACATTTAAGTCTTTGATCCATTTTGAGTTTATTTTTGTATGTGGTGTAAGAAGATGGCTATTTTCCTTTTTCTTCACATATCTGTCCAATTTTTCCAACACCATTTATCAAATAAACTCTCTTTAGCTCATTGTATGAGCTTCCTTCCTCTGTTGAATGTAAATTGACTATAAAGGTATGGGTTAGTTTCTGGGCTCTATATTCTGTTCTGTTTATCTATATATATCTTTTTTTTATGCCAGTACCATTCTGTTTTGATTACTATGGCCTTGAAGTATGGTTTCGTATTAGGTAGTATGATTCCTCCAACTTTGTTCTTCTTTTTCAGGATCACTTTTGCTATGCAGGGCCTTTTGTGGTTCCATGAAATACATGTTCTAGTTCTGTGAAATATGTCATTGGAATACTGATATGAATTGTATTGAATCTATAGATTGTTTTGGGTAGTACAGACATTTTAATGATGTTAATTCTTTCTATCCCTGAATATGGTATCTCATTTGTATATTCCTCAGTTTCTTTCTTCAGTGTCTTACAGTTTTCCAAGTACAAGTCTTTTACATCTTTCGTTAGGTTTATTCCTAGATATTATATTCTTTTTGAAGCAATTGTGAATGTGATTGTTTTCTTAATTTCATTATTGCCATATAAACATGCAACTGATTTCTGGGTATTAATTTTTTATCATGCTTCTTTGCTAAATTCATTTATTAGTTCTGGTAGTTTCCTGGTGGGATCTGGGGCTCCCTATGTACAGTATCATGCCATCTGCAAATAAAGACCATTTTACACCTTACTCTTCAATTTAGATGCCTTTCATTTTTTTTTCTTGTTTGATTACTGTGGCTAGGACTTCCAGTGCTATTTTGAATAAGCAAGGTGATGGTGGACATCCCCGTCTTGTTCCCAATCTGAAGGGGAATGCTTATAGTTTTTGCCTTAAAAAAGGTTTGCCATATATGACCTTTATTATGTTTAGGTATGTTCCCTCTATTTCTACTTTGATGAGAGTTATTTAAATCATAAATGGGTGCTGGATTTTATCAAGAGCTATTCTACATCTATTGATATAATCTTGTGGTTTTTATTCTTTCTTTTGTTTATGCGGTAAATCAAATTTATATATTTGTGAGCCTTGTACTAACCTTGCATTCCCCAAATAAATCCTACTTGATCATGGTGTATGATTTTCTGATGCACTGCTATATTCAGTTTGCTAATATTTTGTGGAGGATTTGAGCGTCTATGTTTTTCATGATGTTGGCCTATAATTTTCTTTCTTTGTAGTTTCTTTATCTGGTTCTGGATTAGGAAGATGCAGGCCTCATAAAATGAGTTTGGGAGCCTTCCCTCCTCTTGAATTTTATGAAATAGTTTGAGAAGCACAGGTGTTAGTTCTCAGAATGTTTGGTATAATTCTCCTGTGAAGCCATCTAGTCTAGGGCTTTTGTTTGTTGGGAGTTTTTAAATTACTGCTTCAATTTCATTAGATGTAATCTGTCTATTCATATTCTGTGACTCTATCTGATTTATTTTTGGAAGACTGTATGTTTCTAGGAATTTATCCATTTTGTCCAAGTTGTGTAGTTGTTGGCATATAATTGTTCATAATATTTTCTTATAATCCTTTGTGTTTCTTTGGTGTCAATTGTTATTTTTCCTCTTTCATTTCTGATTTTAATATTTGGGTCCTTTCTCTTTTTTTTCTGGATGAGTCTGGTTTAATTTTTGTCAGTCTTGTTTATCTTTTCACAGAACCAGCTCTTGGATTCATTGATGTTTTGTATCATTTTTAGAGCCTATTTTGTTTATTTCTGCTCTGATCTTAATTATTTTCTTCCTTCTACTCATATTGGGCTCTGTTGTTCTTTTCCAAGTTCCTTTAAGTGTGAAGTTAGGTCATTGATTCAAGGTTCTTCTTCTTTGGGGGGATAGGCCTGTAATACTGTGAATTTCTCTTATGATTGTTTTCCCAGTGTCCTCTTAATCTTGCATTGTTGTGTCCTCATTTTCATTTGTTTCAAGGTATCTTTTGATTTCTTTCCTGATCTTGTTGGCACCTTCTGTGTTTAATAACATGTTATTTAGCTTCCACATCTTTGTGTGTTTGCTCTTCTTGTAGTTGACTCCTAGTTTCATAGCACTGTGGTCAGAGAAGATGCTTGATGTGATTTCACTCTTCTTAAATTTATTGAGACTTGTTTTATGTTTTATCATATAGTCTATCCTAGAAAACATTCCATGTGTACTTGAAAAGAATATATGTTCTGCTGCTTGGGGGTAAAATGCTTGAAGGTATCAATTAAATCCATTTGATCTACTGTGTCATTTAAGGCCCCTATATCCTTGTTGATTTTCTGCCTGGAAGATCTATCCATTGATGTCAATGGGATGTTAAAATCCCCAACCATGACTGTATTTCTATCTATTTCTCCCTTTATGTCCATCAAAATTTGCTTGCATATGTAGGTGTTCTGCTGTTGGTTGTGTACACCTGTGTAGATGTTTACTAGATTTTGTAAACATTTACTAGAATGTGTAAATATTTACTGGGGTTTATCATCTTGATAGATTGTTCCCTTTATCATTATGTGGTGTCCTTCTTTGTTCCTTACTATAGTCTTGGTTTTAAAGTCTATTTTGTTAGATATAAGTACTGCTACCCCAACTTTTTTCTTTTCCATTTATATGAAATATCTTTTTCATCCCTTTACTTGTA
>NW_026521687.1:0-604 GCF_021234435.1 Artibeus jamaicensis
CTCAAATCTTATGGATCCATCCATAAGGACCTAGTAAATGATATAGAATGTTTTTTCATGGGTGTGCATTGCTAATTTAGGATTTTACGGCCCCGAAACCAAAAATTTAGGATTTTAGAGACTTTCGTGGGTATTAGTCCATGGTTTTTCCGAAATATTTATGATTGGGCCCGTTTGGCCTCAAATCTTATGGATCCATCCATAAGGACCTAGTAAATGATATAGAATATTTTTTCATGGGTGTGCATTGCTAATTTAGGATTTTGCGGCCCCGAAACCAAAAATTTAGGATTTTAGAGACTTTCGTGGGTATTAGTCCATGGTTTTTTTCGAAATATTTATGATTGGGCCCGTTTGGCCTCAAATCTTATGGATCCATCCATAAGGACCTAGTAAATGATATAGAATATTTTTTCATGAGTGTGCATTGCTAATTTAGGATTTTGCGGCCCCGAAACCAAAAATTTAGGATTTTAGAGACTTTCGTGGGTATTAGTCCATGGTTTTTCCGAAATATTTATGATTGGGCCCGTTTGGCCTCAAATCTTATGGATCCATCCATAAGGACCTAGTAAATGATATAGAATGTTTTTTCATGAGTGTG
>NW_026521688.1:0-5562 GCF_021234435.1 Artibeus jamaicensis
TAGCTCCATAGTCTCTGTTACTAGTATGTGTTCAAACCGTAGATTAGTCCCTGGGGCTTTTTAGATAATAAGTGTTTGTTGAATGAATGAATGGTAATTTGAGATCAGTGGTATTCTCAACTCCTGTGGCTTGTTCCTTAGAACTTAACAGAAAGCTTTTTTTTCTTTTTCTTTTTTTAAGGCTTGCTGAAAGGCAGTGAAACTACAAAGGAGTTTGAGGATGAATACATCCACATGGTTAAGTACTTTCTCTGGAGGATGTACCTAAATTCTGTTTCCTGCCAGAAGGAACTGAAGTCTGTGCTACCTAAGAGGACAGAGACTGGCGCAAGCCAGGAGAAATGGGTGAAGGCTTCTGGGGGTTCAGTGAAGAGTGTGTCACCACACTCCACATTGGGGTGCAGACAGGGCAGGAGGAAAGTGTCTCCAGGACTGCCCTGAAAGATTAAGACAGGAGAGAGAATAAAGCGATTAAAGGACAAATTCCAAGGGTGAAAGATGGAGGTGCCAGTCCCTGAGTTGCGGGAGGCCTGCTCTGCCACCAGCGAAATGTGAAACTGATCATGAGTGGGAGCAGAAAGCAGAGATCACTGAGTGGAACAAGGTCTAGAAGTCAGTGGCTAGTTTGAACTGTCCTCATGTCCATGCGAAGTCATTCAAACAAAGCTTTGTGATATTAAATGTAAACTATGACACCACAAAAGGGCTATGTTTAATGAAACAGTCACTTTAGGGCAATGTTCATATAAGTTGCCCTAAGAAAATGCAGGGGATTAACTCCAAACAGTATAATTTTGTGGCCCTGGAACATTTAAATGTCATACCTGCCATGCTCAGCCCCGGTGAGGCCCTGTCAGCCAGACTGGCACGGAACTTGAAAGTGTCAATGTTTGGGCTGGCCCTTAGGGTGCCCCTTCCAATGGTGAGTCCTGACCCCAACCCAAGTCCCGCTCTGGTACCAGATCCTGCCTCGTTCAAACATTGAGTAAGGGTTTCTGGTCCCACCTCAGAGCCAACTGCAGGCCTGACGCCAGACACGTGAGCGACCCATGTTTCCCGCGCCACCGCAGAGACACACCGGTGCCCCGCAGCCTCCACAGGCATCCATCCATTGCAGAGACACGCTGGGGCCCCGCAGCCTCCACAGTTGCCCCTGCCACAGCCCACCCAGCAGCCTGGGATTGTGCACCACCACAGTCTTGCAGCCCGTTGCGCCCTGAAGATATGGAGATGGTGCCAGGCCCCCTTGCTTCTGCAGGCCTCAGAACTTACCACCCTGGAGGTGAGGCCGCCGTCAACAACCAAACGGTTCCTACGTGTCTCGTCTATTCGACGTGAAGACGTGGCCCTGAAGCATTCTGTGCCAGTTCTTCCTGCAGAGGTCAAACAAGGAGAAGGAGCACGCTGGAGAGGCTGATGCAGCTGGAACCAGTGGGGGCTGAATCCGCTAGACATCAGAGTCTGGAGTGAATGGGAGAGTGGCTGCTGAGGGCCATGCATTGTGTCGCACTGGCGGGCTAGGGTGAATCCAGAGCGCTGAGTCTGCACCAGCTGGCCACTGAGAAGGACGGCACCTGTGCCATTTCCTGGAGAGTCACTACCTGCACCAACAGGTGATGCCCATCAAAGAGTTGGGGGACCAGGCCATCAAGCTGCGCAAGGTGGAGTCTCCCTGAAGGCCACAGAGTACCTTTGACAAGTCACCCTGGCAGCAAGAAGAACTGACCACTGTCCTTTGGGTGACTCCCTGGTCATGCTCAGATGCTATTGCCATATTGCCCTTCAAAACGTTCACTTAAGTTTTTATGTTCCAGTTTTACTGTTTCTCCAATAAAGTTATTGGTTGCTAAATAAATAAAGGTGTGTCATTGATTCGTGTGTGCAAAACCCTGGCCTTTTAAGTTTTAAAAGTTATGTGAGAGTGTCTCCACCACTGCATCTCCCTCGATGCCCCAATGAAGTGCCACTAGGTGTCTCCAAGGATGGAGGGAGGAGTTATTCTGTGGGACACTGGATGGAGGGAGGGAGTGTTCCCTGGGCCCTGGAGGAGGATAGGGCTATTCTGTAGGATCCTGGATGAAGGGAGGAGTTATTCTCCAGATACTGGATACAGGAGAGTGGTATTTCGGTCTCCTGTGATGGGAGGTATTCCTTGGGACCCAGGTTGAGGGAGATGATTGGTCATGGAGGGTGGAGTTATTCCCTGGGTGTGGATATATGGAGGGACATTCCCTGGGCCCCAGATGGAGGGAGGAGATATTCTTTGGGTCCTGGGAGTATCACTGTGTCCCTGTAAGGATTTAGTGTTATTCCCTGAAGCCTGGATAGAGGGAGGGGTGTTCCCTGGTCCCTCCAATGAGGCAGGGGTATTTCTTGGACCATTACTGGATGGAGGAGGTATTCCCTGGACCATGAAGGTGTGCAGGACTATTCTGTGGGACACTGGATGGAGGGGACAGGTATTCCCTGGTCCCTGGATGGAGGAAGAAATATTCCCTGGACCCTGGATGTAGAGAGGAGGTATTCCCTGGAGCCCAGAAGGAGTTAGGGGGTATTCTCTTTTCCCTGGAGGAGGGGGAGTCCATTCTATGGGACACTGAGTTGAGGGAGGGGGTATTCCCTGAACCTTGGATTGAGGGAGTGGTATCCCTGGGACCCTGGAAAGGATGGGTATATTCTCTGGACTCTGAATGGAGGGAGAGGGTATTCTTTGGGGCCATGGAAAATGCAGAATTAATATTCCCCTTATAAACCATGTGGTATATTGTGGGAGGCAGTGAGGTAGATAGTATGGGGCACTGGTGAATATGGATGCATGTTCATGGTAAAAGTATAAAGCCTGGCCTTAAAATTATCAGTGTGCTTGCCCCTGGGAAAACAATAAAGAAAGTGAGTTGTGTTTGTACAAGAATTAGAAGGTTCTTATATTTTACCTGAATTTTTTTAGTTTACTAAAATATGGAAATGTTATTGTATCTTAACAATATCTGGCTAGCAAGAAGAAGTCCCCAGAAGCCATCTTGGCAGAGTACCACTTTGACAAGCTCACCCTGAGCAAATGCAATGATAGCTGAGCCTTAGGCTGGCTTTCCCAGAGACATGGGAGTGACTTCCCACAGTCTCCATGCTGGACATGCATATTACCCTTACAAAACATTCAAATATAGTTTTTTGCTTCACTTGTACTCTTCCTTCCATTAGCACAACATGGTACCCCAAATTATCTCCATAGGACTGAAAAGTACCAGGTCAAGGCTGAAGGTCAAATTTGTGATATTGAATATGAAGTAGAATAAATTCCCCTGCATGTTATCAGTGACTCAGTGCTTTGCAAAATGCAGAGGGTAGGGGAGAATTGAAGATGGGAGACCAGTAAATAGTTAACAAGGGTGTCAAACTCATTTTCACCGGGGGCAACATCAGCCTCATGGTTGCCATCAAAGCGTGGAATATAATTTTAGGACTGTATAAATGTAACTACTCCTTAACTAGGGCCAAGGAGCTCAGCTCTGCTGCTGGGTAGAAACAAGGTGCTGGGTTGGATAAAACAAGGTGGAGAGCAGGATTCAGCCCACGGGCCTCGTGTTTGCCACCTGTGAGTTAAGAGATCTTGTAGCTGGTCCAGGTTAAAGATAATGGGGGCTGAACTATAGTGGTGACTGAGAAAATGAAAAGATGTGGGAAAATTACACAAGGATTGGATGAGGTGATAAGCTCTGCTTATGGGCCAGAGGTGTGACGAGTGAGAGATGAGGAAAACAATCTAGGTTCTGATGATTAGAATTGAATAATTGGGGGATGTAGCACTGTTTACAAATTTGAGGACTTTTGTCCAGGTGACAAGCAATAAATACTGCCCGTTAGACATCCAACTAGAACCATCATGTAGATAACTGTGAGGCCATTATAGACCCAGTGCTCCAATTTGTATTGGGGGATGGATGTGTAGACACCCTTGGCTTAGCAAGTACCAGGAATTCATACACACAGAAACAAAAAAATATGTTCAGTGTAAATTCTATTGTTTACCCACTCCAGGCAAAATGACACTCTTATCAATTAGGAAAGGTGGGAACACTCCTGAAATCAAAGATCCCAGATAGCAGGCCCAAGGCCCAACCTCTCCAGGAGCTCTTTCTGAAGACAGCGGTGCCTGCCCTCCTATGTGGACTCATTCATGCACAGTAGGTGTTATTTCCCCACAGTGGGCACTGATCACCTACCCACTAGTGGGATAAGACTGATACAATAATATATATCTTTAAGGTGTGTAAGTAGCAGAAGAAACTATTATGAACAAGTATGTGCCACCAAATTAAACAATATGGAAAAAATGAATAAATGTCTAGAAACATACACAATCTTCTGAAACTGAATCAAGAAGAAACTGGAAAATTGAACACATGACTTACAACTAAGGAAATCAAAGTAGCTATTTAAAAAAAAAAAACAACTCCGAACAACCAAAAGCCCTGGACCAGATGGCTTCACAGGTGAATTTTACTGAACATTCCAAGAACTAACATCTCTCCAAATGCTATTCCAAAACATTTCGAGAGCAGGAAGGCTGCCAAGCTCACTTTACGGCACACTAAGTAAATATTTCTTCTGAGTGAACATTGCTGACTACATGTATACACCACGGTCATGTGGATTGTTTACCAATACTTGTACTTGTAGAATTTTTGTATCTAGGTTCACACACTTGAGCCTAGTGTAATTTCAACTTACCGCTGACATTATTGACATTAAGTTGTCCATTACTAACAAGTATATTTCACCACAAATGTGTCCATTTTTTCCCACACCAACCTGTTTTCCAACTTTCCACATAACCAACCGGGAGGCCTAAAGTTCACGATACACTAACTGCCTGGAGTTAGATCCCAACAGGTTAGGCGCTGGTCCCACAGGGATTGCTTCTGCACTTCAGGACTGGGCTTACAAGTCTAGGCTCAGCTGTGCTTCTGACCAACAGGCTATGCATTGGAAGTTCCTGTGACCTCCTCCTCCTCAAGTTTTGACAAGCTTCTGGAAGGGCTCACAGAACTGGAAAGATTTTACTGGCTAGAGTACCAGTTTATTACATAATAGTAGCAGGATCAGCCAGGTGTAAGATGTGGGCAAAGGTATGGCAAGAAGGAACACAGAGTCCCTGACTGGTCTAGTTGCATGGGCCTCACAGGACCCTCTGTGTGTTCACTGACCCAGATGCTCTCTGAACCTTCCTTAAAGTATGAAGGCCTCATTACCAGGTGTGATTAACCAAATCACTGGCCATCCCTGATTAAGTCAACTTCCAGCCCTCTCTTCCCCGAGGTCAGGATGGAGTGCTGTGCCCAACCCTCTAATAACACACTTGGTTCCCCCAGTAACCAGCTCCTTCTTCCCTTATCACCCAAAAGTTACCTCATCATCATAAACTCACTTGTGGCTGAAAGGAGTTTGTTTTACATAGCCAGAGAGTCCCCTTCACCTTGTCTCTCCGGAGTGCTTTCCAAAGCTGTAGATAGAAATCAAGGAGTATAATGAAATAGTATTCTATCACTTATAAGGACGAAA